>NC_142796.1:45277011-45312326 GCF_049724085.1 Artemia sp. Qi Xiang Cuo
AATCATTGTTGGTCTAGAATTGCTTTCAAATGGCTTTCAAATAATTCAAAATAATTCACATACTTTCAACTTTAAGTTCATTTTATTTTTTAATATTTAATTTGTGATCTTTTTTTTTGAAGAAATGCCTGGAAAATCTGCTCCTCTTCCTCCATGTAAAAGTCCTTCCCCCTACGGAAAACCTCTCGCAGAGAAATTTCCACCCATATAAACCCCCTCTCTCCGTCAGACAAATTCCTCCGCACAATTCCATTCTCGATCCCTCAATAGGGACTTTCTCTCGTCAAAATTCCCCAGGAAGAATTTCTACCGTGAAAATCCTCCCCCCCCCCCCTGGAAAGAAAATTCGTTTTAACATCGCCACATGTAAAATTGAGTTGGCAAAGAGAAAGTCCGACAAACAAAACAATGTCGAATTTTGTTCTGGCAGCTGTGTAAATGTTATTTTTTACTTTATATTTTTGAGTTAATATTGAATGCCATTTCTGTCATCCCTTCATTTTAGTTTATAAAGTTTTTGTGGGAATCATTAAATTAAATTTATCGTATTCTAAGATCCAACAAATAGGAATCAAATTATATTTTTGCTTACAATTTGCTCTTTTAGTAGTCTAGAAAAAGATTCTATGAGAGGGAAGGTTTGGTAAAATTTGTAAACTTCAGAAAAATTTTGTACCTTTTTGCTTTGTGTCCTAACAGTTTTTAAATCTAATAGGAAGCCAGCTTTTTATAGCTGGCTTCCAATAGCAGGGAAAGCCAACTATTCCCTGCATTAGCACAGACAAACACATGGGTGTGTTTTGCACGTCTGTCTATTTGGGTTGTCGTGTTATGAACATGTGTCGGTTTACCTCCCTATTGACAATTTTCTGCAATAGTTCAGTTTCACCTTTATTAGCGATTTAAGTTGTATCTATTTTTAAAGCCTGGCTATTGAAGAAATATGAGAAGGATATTTATCCGGGTTAACGGAGTAGTATTGTCTACGTGAAGAGAGGTTTCATGTAAACAAATATTTTTGTTTACGGCCGTTTCAAGTAAAAGAGGTATTAGTAGAAAGTAAGAAAGTGGCTCATCCGTTCAGAACTTGGAAAGTTCCAGTGCCCTTATTGTTCCGAGATGCCCTTATAGTTCAGAGACCCAAAGTGATTTAGGGGCTAAATCCTCCTACTCTTCTTGTCGTTTTAATGGCATTGGATCAAATTTATTAATTATATATTTCTCTCAGAATGATCAAAACATAAAAAAAACTTAATAGGAGTTAAAACCTAAACAACCCCTAGGGCGAAGGCCAAAAATTATGGAACTGGTCAAATCTTCACAAATACACTTTAATAGAAAAGGGAATTGCTGCACTTTCTTAAAACTCGAATCACTCAAAAATATTAAATCTTTATAATTGTGGGTATAACCTGAGCCGGTTTGGATCCTTATGGTAGCATTGTCAGGTGTTGTATGATTGAAGGTATTTAGGTGTTCTTTTAATCCTTCAAATACCTCTAGCCCCTCCAACGTGAACAACGCAGTTTTTGATGTTATCTCTATAATAACTGCATACTTATCTTATAACAAAAAATAATTTCTTGGTGAAAATAAGGGTTAGAAATTTACTAGGGGAATATGGATAAGGGTAAGACGCTGCAACCTGAGGGGATGTGAGAACCATTGTAGCCCAACTGTTATCTGTGGTAATGCCTTTACGTCTTTAATTTTTATTTTATTATTGATTTTAATTTCTGGTTGTTTTAAGTTTAACGCCTGTTATATTACTTTACTTTGCTCTTTTTTGGTTTTTCGATGGCTTTTTACATTTCTTCTAAAGCTTTTTTTTAATTAATTTAATTGGTTAATAAATTAATTTTAATTAATTAATTTAATTGGTAAGGCCCTGTAAGATTTAAAACCTGACTTATTTTAAAGGTAAAATTTATCCTTGGTTCAGCAGATGCAAGGGCGCTCAGATTAAAATAATTGACCGAGTTTCTTATTCGGTGCATCTCCTAGTTAGGTATTAGTTTTTTTTTTTTTTTTTTTTTATAGAGTGGAAGATGAAAATACAGTTATGACTGCTGGAGGAGTTGTAGATGGGCAGACCGTGCCCATTTTTGCTGTTTCTAGCGTAACTGGCGATCAACTAAGTCTTCTGAAGAAATACTTGAAATTATTGTCGCCTCTTACGGCTAGAGAACGGGAGGAAATGATCCAGGTATGTCCCTTTTTTCTGCGTGTAATTCGTTCCTTTTTTTTACGTACCTACAAGTCATGTCTCGTCTTTGACTCATTTCTTTTTCGTACTTTGTTCAAATTGTAGTCTAACTATAATCATCGACCTTTTTTAATGGTTGGACGACCCTTTGCAAGGAACTTTAGGAAGTCGAACGCCCTCTAATAAAAAAAATGTATTGCAGCAAACTGCACTGTTTTGCTTTTGCCCCCCCCCCCTCCTCCCGAGTCATTAGGAACACTCTCAGAAAAGCTCTTGAAAAGCTAACTAAAGACAGTTGCTTAGATAAAATTTTAGTTTGGTTAGGTCTCACACATCTACTGCCGGGTAGGTCAGACGGGAAAATACTTTCTTATAGCTATTATATAAATGAAAAGGCACGTATATGCAATCAACTTGCTGTAATCGTTCGCATCTACAGAGAGGTGTAAAACCGCAAACTATCCCCTTTATGAAGTCAATAAAAATTACTGGTTCCCGATTTGCGTTAACTGACTTGCCAGTATCTGACAAATAACAAAAAAAAAAGAAAAAATTAATGCGTCAATAGGTAATTATGATAAGGATGCAGGTAAAAAGCGTATATAACTACTCTAAAAATAAAGTTAAAAATATATATTTGTAATAATATTAGATTTGCCTTGATAGCCTATTATTGGATCATAGTGAAAACGTGAAGCTATAAATTGTGTCCACAGTAAAATGCAATAAGTCAATTTTTCAGTAATCAAGTTTAGACCCAAAAAACTTTGTTTTTAGTGTAATTGTGAACTTGATTAACGTGCTGTTTCTCTGAATCAACAACAGGTGAAAAACTCAAGCTTGTAAAAATATGTCTTTGATAATTATCAAGATATACGACACAACGCGTATCAAACCAAACAATGCGACAAATTAGTGGGTGACGTTGACTCATTGACTCCCTGTCAAAAACGACATTTCAAAGCCTAATCTTAATATTATTCAGATTAATCTTGTAGATCGGGAAACTCCTCATACTGTGACGATGTGGTGGCTCCGCTCATACTGTGACTATTAAGTGGCTTCCACACTACGCTAGTCGCTTTCTGCGGTAAGTGGCTAACTATTGGCTAGACCGTAAAATTCAATAAAATCATCAGGATCATCACCTAAAGTCCATCACAATCATCATAATCAACCTATTCAAAATTAAATATATGGAAGCAACTAGATGGCTTGTGTTGAAGAAACGGTGTAAAATGCTTTCTAGGCTACTATTGTTTTCAAAATTTATTAATTTCTCATTCGGAAATACAATCTTATTTGTACTGTGTTCATGCTTCCGTAACATAACATTAACTTATGTAGCCAAAACCTATATGTAGCGTTAGAAGTTGTTGGTTTCCATATCAGTTGGATGATCACGTCCTTGTGTATGGCTTTTGTAGAGTACATTTGCACCCGCTGACCAACAAAAACCTGCTGAAAAAAAAGAAGGAAAAATCAGCTATAGGATAAAGATAATAACGTGTGTTTCATCCTCCCTTCTATGGGTATCCGGAGTTATCTTTTTGATTTTAGTGGCAATATTCGCAAGTTGCTAACAATATAAAACCTCCAAAAAAAGGAGAGAAAAAAAGTTACTTGGGAATCAAAAAGTAATAAGAGCACAAACCTTGAAATAAATCAGTTTGAAGTTCTTTGAACTGGCAGACCTTCAAAGCAATGACCTAGATAAAAATGTGTTTAATCGAAAAAATTCCTCGAGACGGTATTACGAGCTAAAAAATCTTTGGCCTATTGAGAATATACATCTTCCTTTTAGGGGGGATCAGGGGGGGTAATTTAAATTTTCAACTGGCGCTTAGTATAAATCATTCCATATTTGGGATCTAGAAAAAAAAAGTAGTAGGTTTTGTATAAAAAGATTCTTAAGACGTTGTTTTTCCTTTTACCCTGTGGCTTAAGTGCTTTAATTTTGATCCTCAGATGCTTATAATTTTTCTGTTGGAATATTTTTTCAAAAAGTGTGTCAGACTAAACATTATTTAAGCATATAGTTACCAAAAATATAAGATAATGGGGGATTTCATGTTAAGTGTGTAAGCATTCCCTTTCCCTTCCTTGCTCAATTTCAATGCTAATTTAGTTCTATGGTTTGAGTTCTTGCCATTTTTCATTTTGGATAATTTAGCCAAACCTTTTTTTTAGATTATGTAAACACTATATTTCATTCCTTCTTTTTCACAGAATCCAAATATGAAACATTTTATTAAGGCTCTATCTATGCATTTTTAAATTAACCCCAGCGTATCCTTAAAAAGAGACATAAGCTCCTTAAAGGTCATGTCACAATATTTTCTTCTATGGCATACTGACCATTAAATAATAATGTTCATTGGAGTGATACTTTGCTCCTGACATATTGAATTATTATCCAAGGATACCCAGTTGATTAAAACATAAAAGCTGTTGTCTTGCCTAGAAGCAAAGTAGTCCAGTAAGACTACAAAAAGAGGGCCAAACCTCGGCATTTGAGCAGCAGAAATGTTTTTGACACCGAAATCGTCAGAAAAATATGCTTAATAAGATATGCAAAATCGGCCTAAACCAGCTGTTCAGAAATACCCCTGTTTCAGGGAAAAGGGGTGGGGGAATCTCAGAATTTAAATTTGTGCAGTATTTTCTGGATTGAAAGGTCGTTTCCTGTTATTTCGAGTCCGGGCAGACCGAAAATGACATCATAATTGGAAAAAATTCCATCACTTATTACCCCATTTTCCCATTTTTTCAATTAAATATTACATTATTATAATACTGCAAATCGTATTCTCACCCCTTCTGACCTCGCCTAGAGTCAAATATTGCAGAAATGTACATTAGAGATTTTCTCCCCTCTTTCCCCTGAAAAAGGGGTATATTGGCACGAATGATTTTAAATATGTTATTAAGCAAATTTTTCTGAATATTTTGGTGCCACGGGTCAAAATCTTATTTTTACTGGACTTTACTGAACTATAACAGAAGACGATTTATGGAAATAATATTTACAAGTGTTGCTTGGGAATAGTTTATTTTTAGATTTTAAACAAGCTGAAACTACAATGATAACAGTATCTATCTAAATAATTTTATTTTATTTTGTATTTAATGCATAAATTATGCTTGGGGGTATGAATTAGACTTGCTGGAATTCTTTTGTACCGATGACGACTTGTCTCCTTTAATTTTTTATTAAATAGATCATTGTGGCACAGAGTTCATTTAACTTCCTTTGTTTTTTTTTCTGCTTATGTATCTCTTTGTTAGTTAAATATTATTGTGGAAGGTTTCTCTGAACAACTAATACATTTTTTGTATTTCATTTCTTTAGTTCAAATTTCTCACTTTTAACTGTGTATCCAAAAATTAATGCAAATAGTATAAAGAAATAATTGTAAGTTTATTCCCTAGAGGTATAGTTTGTGTGAGTTCTCTTCTTTGTTTTCAGGGTTTTTTATTTTTTAGTTTTTTTTTAATTTTTCCTTAGTAAGCACCGAAAGATATCGCCATTAAATCTCATACTTATTTTAGAAGCCACTTGAGTTTCACATTTATCAAATAGTTCGATTATCGAACGGTGCCACAGTCTTAGAGGGGCTTGTACGAAGAGGATATTTGACAGAAGGAAGTGAACTTCTTATCGGTATGTAAACTAGAAAAGTTAGAAGAGGTTAAAGGGAGATATGGTGTCCTTGGAAGCCCAAAAATCTTTTTATGATAAATTTGTGTTGATTGAGAGTAGTTAATGTTGCAACATTAGCTTGGATTCAATATGAAGCAAATTTTTTAGCGTAGTGGTACTTACTAGAGACTGTAGATAAAGTAATATATACATAGATAAAATCTTAAGAAATTGGTTGATTAAATTGTAAGAGATGATATCAAACAAACACACTTAGAAACAATAGGAAAATTTTTCTAAAGACGGTGGAATTCAATTCAGTGGATATTTTTTGGCCCTATGTTCAAGGGCCGCCCTCAGCCCAACACTAACAATATATATATATATATATATATATATATATATATATATATATATATATATATATATATATATATATATATATATATATATATATATATATATATATATATATATATATATATATATGTATGTTTATATATACACAACTTACATTAAAATGCAAACTGTGTAACTAAAAATAGCCCTAGCATCATTACATCAACGAAGTTCATCGAGAACTGATAAATAAAGTGATATGAGATTATAAAATTCTTTCAAACGAAATAAAATGATTAAATATATGCTTTCAAAGCTAGTCTGGCTTTTTTGACAGTAAGCCTTAAAGGCCTTTTTGTTACAGGTTTGCTACTATTGTCTGTTGATTTAGTCAAATATTTTGTTGGATCATTTTTAATTAAATGTGTATAAAGAATTTAATGAATATTCCTCCAAGTCCCTATTCAAAGAAATATTATGATTCAATGTGAAAATTCTAATATTTTATTTAAATAGGGACTTAACGAAATATTCATTAAATTCTTCAGAAAAAAATATTAAAAAAAAAATTTTTGTTTTTAAGTTCGCATTTTAAACTATGTTTATATATATATATATATATATATATATATATATATATATATATATATATATATATATATATATATATATATATATATATATATAGTGTATATATATATATATATATATATATTATGATTTTGATTGGTTGGTGAGAGTTTGTGCGGATGAGTGTTTTATGGGTATCAGAAGCTTGGCACGGTTCCTTCGTCTCACAATGAATCATAGAAGTAGATTTCTGTAGGATAAGGTTAGGATTTGTGCAATTTCTTTGTAATGGTTCTTTGTTTATATTGTTTATCATAGCCTATTGGCTTTTAGCGCAAATAAATTCTATTCTATTATCATTTTATATATATATATATATATATATATATATATATATATATATATATATATATATATATATATATATATATATATATATATATATATGAAATGATAATAGAATTTATTTGCGCTAAAAGCCAATAGGCCATGGCCAATAGTTCAGGGTACGATATTTGTTTTCAAGATTGATGTTGAATACGTCCAAGTTGCTTAAATTAGGAATAAGGGGTAAATAGATTCTGAGAAAATAGACTTCACACCAAGATATATCTTGGAATAATGATTAGGATACTAATCATTATTCATATTTAGGTTGCTCATTTGACGGACTGTGCCAAAAGAGAAGGTCACTAAAAGTGTAATACGTTTATACTATCTAGGGATAGAATGAATGAGCAGATAAGAGGGTTGTATCACCTCTGGAATTTAGGTTGCCCAAATTCATGCTTTTTGGAATCCAGTAGGGGCCAAACGAGAAGAAGTATATCCTCGGATAGTGTTGGAAAAGATAGGAAAGGAGGATTTGTATGAGCAGAGTTTCATTAAAGGAATCAAACTGGGAAATTGAAGGAAGCGCGGTAGAGGAAGAGTTTGCCCTTCTGTCTTGGCCGAAGGGGTGCCTTGATTTTGCGACGAGTCGTCAGTAGTAGCCATAAACATTGAAGATATATTTAAAGAGCCCAAGGCCTTTGATAGTATCTTAATTTAAATATACTTATTGAATGCACTTAAATTATACCTGATCATTTATAAATGAGCAAGGGATTTTTTTTCTTTTCTTTTTCTTCTTTTTCTTTTTTTTTGCACAAATGACTTTTGCAGTCTGAATGGAGCATTTTCTAAAAACTCAGAATGTGGATTTGTTGAAACCTGACTTGCCTGTGAATATTTTAACGCAGATATCGAGATCATTGATATTCTGCAAGTAATTTGTAAGATTTCTCAATAAAATGCGGTTTCCTGTTAACGGTAACAGCTTCCTTCGTTTCCAGCTGAATTCTACGCTTTATATACGGTAAAAGTGCATACTTCATGCATACTAGTACTACTAACAGCTCACTGCAGCACCAAGCCGCCTGGGGCCAACACAGTGATGCACGCTCCTCCATCCCAATCAATTCAAAGCCTTCCTCTTTACACCCTCCAGGAAGTAGCCATTTCCTTCAATCTTTCCTTATGACATCCTCCATCCCCTAACCGAGGACGACCTGCTTTTTGTTTAGCCCTAGATGGTTGGCGGAAAAGAACAATCTTTGGCAATCTGTCATCCTTCATCTGTAGAACGTGCCCTAACCATCTCAACCTATCTCTAATTAAAGCCCTAGAAATTGGGGCTTAAATAACACCTTTTGCCCAGCCTACTGTTTGAAATACGGTCAGTCAGTCGGGTACCTAGAACAGTCCATAGGCAATTTCTCAGGAAAACATCTATCAAAATTTTGAGATAGCCATTTTGTTCAATGTACTTGAAAGTCTTGGAAATTATATCTTTGAGCAGGAAAATCCCCCCACAGTCTTCAGGGCAAGGGTTATAAGTTATGCTCTTGGGGCATATAAGGTTTTTATTGAAAGCTTTGTCATAGAAACTTCAAAAAGGGCTTATTCAATTGGAAATTTAAATGGCTAGTGCCCTTTTTAATGGTCGAAAGTAATTGGAGGGCAACTAACCCCTCTCTCATATAATCATAACCCCAACACATACGATCAAAATTTTTAGATTGCCATTTTTTCAACGTAGTTGAAAGTTCTGGAAATTAGATCTTTGAGGATGACAACCCCCCCCCCACAGCCCTCAGGGTAAGGGTTATAAGTTATGCCCTGGGGACATATGATGTTTTTATAGAAGGAGTTGTCGTAGAAACTTCAAAAGGGCTTATTCGATTGGAAATTGAAAAGGCAAAAGCCCTTTTTAATAATCGAAGGTGATTGAAGAACAACCAACCCCCTTCTCACGCCCACCATTTCCCCAAGCACATCCAATCAAAATTTTGAGATATTTATTTTTTCAACGTAGTTGAAAGTTCTGGAAATTAGCTCTTTGAGGATGAAACCCTCAGGGCACGGACTGTAAGTTATGGCCTGGGGGCATATATGGTTTTTACAGTTTTGTCGTAGAAACTTCAAAAAGGGCTCATTTGATTGGAAATTGTAAGGGCTAGTGCCCTGTTTAATAGTCGAAAGTGAATGGAGAGCAACTAACCCCCCTCTTGCGTCCACCATTTCCCCAAACACATTCAATCAAAGTTCTGAGATAGCCATTTTATTCAACTTGGTTGAAAGATCTTGAAATTATGTATTTGAGGATGACAAACCCACGAGAGCCCCCAAGGCAAAGGTTGTAAGTTATGCTCTGGGGGCATTTGAGGTTTTTATAGATAGCGCTGTCGTAGAAACTTCAAAACGGCCTCATTTCAATTGGAAATTGAGAGGGCTGGTGCCCTTTTAATATTCAAAAGTGATTGGAGGGTAACTAACCCCACTCTCACGCTCATCATTTCTCCAAAAACATTCAATCAAAACTTTCAGATAGCCATTTTGTTCAGCGTAGTTGAAAGGTCTGGAAACTATGTCTTTGAGGATGACAACTCTCCCACCATAGCCCTCGGGACAAGGGTCGTAAGTTATGCCTTTGGGACATTTAATATTTTTATAGAAATTTTTGTCGTAGAAGCTTCAAAAAGGGCTCATTTGATTGAAAATTGAGAGGACTAGTGCCCTTTTTATTAGTCGAAAGTGTCAGAGGGTAAATGTCTCCCTCCATGTCTATCATTTCCTCAAACACTTCCAGTCAAAATTTCGATATAGCCATTGTGTTAAGCCTATCAGAAAGGTCTGGAAATTATGTCTTCGAGGATACCAAATCCCCCCCCCCCACAACCCTCAGGGTAAGGTTTTTAAGTTTTGCCCTGGGGTGATATATGGTTTTTAAAGAAAGTTTTGTCGTAGCAACTTCAAAAAGGGCTTATTTGATTGGAAATTGAAAGGGCCAGTGTCCTTTTTAATAGTCAAAAGTGAATGGAGAGCAACTAACCCCCTTCTCACGCCCACCATAGCCCCAGACCCATTCAATCAAAGTTTTGAGATAGCCATTTTGTTCAACGTAGTTGAAAGTTCTGGAAATTATGTATTTGAAGATGACAAGCCCCCGAGAGCCCCCAACACACACGGATTGATAATCAGACGCTCTAGTGTCCTTTTTAAGATTCAAAGTGATCAGAGTGTAGCTACGCTCTCCCCCCTACACACACGTCATATTGTCCCGAAATGTGTCTAATAGAAATAATGAGATAGTCGTTCTATTCAAAATAGTCCAAACATCATATAACAAGGCTTTGGGGGTTTAAACAAACCCCAGAGACTAGGGGCAAGGGTTGTAAGTTATGTCCAGGGGGTATTTAAGGTTTTTATGGAAGGGATGGTTGTTAAACTTCAGAAGAGGCTCACTCTTTCTATCTGGAAAAGATTCTGTCAATATAAAACGAACAGAAATTAATCAAAAAAACTTTTTGCACACTATAAGTTTTTAAAAAAAAAGTAAAGAACTCCATCAACCCAAAAATGAACAAAAATAGAATCAGATAATCTACCAAGTATACAACTACCACAAATCAGTATTAATAAATAAATGAAAAAAAAAAGAATTAAAATATGTCAAACTCAAAACGAGCAGAAATTAATCTGAGTAGGTTTCTAAACCCACAATTTCTAAGAGCCATGCTATAATTTGTACTTTACTGAAAAAAATTCTTTTAAATGTTTTCACTTTTATAACTTTAAGAAATCAAAAATCAATTAAGATTTTAAGGAATAAATAACAGCGTATTTATATTAAACCGACAATGCACATTTTTTTCAGTAAATTCATTTGATTTTTTTTTTCAGTAAAGTACAAATTATATTCTGGCTCATAGAAATCATAGGGTTTAGAACCCTACTCAGATTAATCTAATACAAAACCAGCTACTGACCTTATTTCCTGCCTTAACCGCAGCTGTGTTATTTTCGTACATAGTGCTAATCACTTCAATGTATTTGTCTGGTATACCATACAAGGATAAGACATTCGCTAGAGAACTTTTATCAGCTGAATCAGATGCTTGCTAATACTCTATAAAATTGAGGACTAAAGGTGTTTGATGACTCATGCCCTTCTCAATTATCAATCTAAGAATGAAAATTTGGTCATTACATCCTCTATCCTTCCTAAAACTGCACGGTTCTTCTCTTGAAATTTTTTTACAGCATCTCTAAGTTTAAAAAGTATCATCATACTAAATAATTTGCTACCTACAGAAACCAGACTAATTCCTATAATTACCATAATCACTTTTATTACTTTTCTTATAAGGGGGTTTAATCAGGTTTTTCCTAGAATCGCTAGGCACTTCACGCATAGGATGGCAGAAGAGACTCAAATTAACTTGAGGCAGTGGTATTTAGAAAGTCTTTGTAATATTCCACCGAAGTACCATTGGAAACTTGTACAGTTGAATGCTAAAGTTTATATTTTAGACGATGACATCTAGTAACTTTCAATTCTGCTCTAATGTTGTCTGTTTTGTTTTTGGTTATAGACGACTAGAGGATGAATAGTGATGTTGATATAAGCTGTATCTAACTATGCGACACTATCGAGACAAGGAGTCTCGGTCTAAAAAAAAAGTTTCTTTTAGTTCCAATTAGAGCCTAATTGCTATCCAAGGGACATCTATTTCCTGCCATTTTTGTAACGTTTCTTTTTTTTCTTACATTGAATGAAACTTTGCCATATGGAATATAAAACTTCTATGGAACATGATCTTTAATGTTGCTTGTTTTTATATTCGATCCTTTCTTGTATCATTTCCTTCGTATTGGCCAAGTGTAGCAGCCTAACTACTTTTCAGGATTAAGAAATGTTCTTTTAGCGGTCTTAACTTGCAGCAGATTGTGGCTTGGGAAAAGCAGGCTGATTGCAAGTTTTTTGGTTTTTTTCTAACCAAAGACACGTGATAGAATTCTTCAAAGAACTGTTTTGAATCATAGAAATAGGAAAATATTTGAAGTAGGAATTTCAAAATACCACCCTCCCATGTAAAATTTGCAGTTGATCTGCTCTTGAAAAATTCAATGACTGAAATTTCTCAAAAAAAGCTTCTCACTATAGCCAAAGCAAGAAACTAGGATACAGACTAGATGGATGAAAGAAATATTTCACAGTTTTCTAAAAGCGGCAAGTGAACAAAACTGTTAAAGTGGCCATCAGAACTGGTCAATTCCGACTTTGAGACGACATAGTCAAAGTGCTGAAATCTGAGCTAACAGGGGGGGGGGTAATTAACAATGTTATGAACTCAAGAAGGATTAATGAGCTTATCATAACTATTTTATAATTAAGAAGAGGAAAGACTTCTTGAAGATGTCTGTGACTCTTCCTTTTAATTTTTATTCTTATCGCAAAATATTTTTGTCGTGACTCTCATATTACAGTGACGGTATTTTTATTCGTAGGGCCCTTCGTTGATGGAGAATTCCGCCGTGCACGAACATCCTCGATTCATAGAAACAGTCTACCGCATAAAACTGTATATGCTGGTCAAAGCGTGTCTGTGGTTCTCGACAAGGACTTTGACAATTTATTACGTGAAGGGATGGTGTTACTGTCCCCAGAGGCAAAACCAGAATCCACTTTTTACTTCAGCGTAAGTTTCTCTCTAAAGCATTTTTAAAGTTGGCTTATCGCTTCTTGATTTTTTTGCTAAATCTATTCAATAAGATAGATTACATCTGCTAATTTTTCAATGCAACCAAAGAATATACTTAATTCACTTTCAACTTCCTCTCGGTAAGATAATATAACACCAAATTTTATTAATCCTTACTAATTGAAAGTATTTAAAGACTACGCATGCTGTACCTTTGAGTCGTTGTGAATTCCTTTTGTGTCTAGACACGTACCAATTTCCTTAAAAAATACCATTTTCCCTGCAACTACCTTGTAATACATTATACCTTAAAACTCTATTTATCCTTTCTATGAGTGTGTCTACATTCCTTAAAGAAAGGGCATGCGCGTCTTCGTTTTGTATAGTTGGGGCGCGGGTAAGTGAAAAATATTCGCTCTAAAAACCGTAATGGCTCTGAAAATCGATAACCGTTAGATTCAAGTAATAATTTCAAAAATTAACCACATTGTTTGAAATACGACTAATAAAAAAAGAAAGAATTCTTTAAATCAAAAACCAAGGAAAAAGAGAAGAACGTGCTTGGGCACATTTTTTTTTTTTTTTCGATTAAGCTAAAACGACAAAATAGTAACGAGAAAAACGAGGAAAAAAGAGAAAACCGAGGATTATACAAGCCAGTGAAAATTGTGGACTAAAATGCAAATCTTTTGGTCAAGATTAAGTTACTAGGAAGTAGAGATTAATTAAATAATGTTGGCTCATTTTCTAAAAATTTGCTGAGATGCTTTCTGTCTCAGACTAAACGTAGCCTGGAAGTGGGACGTCTTTAGTAAAATAGTATTTTATTTTTGCCTTTTTAAGAGTTGTTCTTCGCTACACGTTTTAAACCTGATAGATTACGTTAGCTAAATTAATAAATTCCCTATTTATCAGCTAATGACCTTTGCCGTAGACTTGAAACCCGGTTATGTAAATTACAAAAAAATATTGTTACTGCAAATGTTCAGTCTTAGGCTTAATACAGAAACAGCTAAAATATTGTAGTTTTCGGTCTTTTGTAAACTTATGTGATCAAAACCGCCATAAATACTGTTTATGTTTTTTTATTGTTATTTAATTCAAGCTTTGGAATTAAAATCTGATGATAATTTCTTAACCATAATATTGTGTGAGATAAGATAATACTTTATTGAGGAATGACTATCATAGGCTAAATAAAAATAGCCGAATTCGCGTTTCACGTCAAATAATGTAAACACCAAAACATTTGGAACCACAAATGTAATGCAAGTCATAATCACAAAGAATAAGAGAAATAATCAGAAATACTGATAACTAAAGAAATGATTGTGTAAAAGACTAGATTAAAGAATAGAGCTCAAAGATTGAAACACAGAAAAAACTAGAGCCAAAGAAGCATCAAAAATAGGCAAAAATGAATATGGCAATAGAAAAAGGTGAATAGTTACTGTGATAACACATCATCATAGACAATGCAAAAGTTCCGCCTAAGTAAAGAGCTGTGTGGGCACAGTGTAATATTTATTTATTTATTATTTTTTTGTGTACATAAAAAGAGACGAAAGGATTTTTTTTGTTCAGGACCTATATTTGAAATTATTAAGGTGCTCCAAAATAAAGGGGATGAAACTTTTCAAAATGTCTTGGTAACTGCATGGATTGGAGAGTTAGTCTGAATTGCTGTGGACGCTAAGTGGACGCTAGTAAAATCGTTTATCATAAACTAAACAAGTCTGAGTGATCCTTCATGCAAGGCAAGGTTGAAACACCTCAAACAAGTAAGAATGTCAAAGAACCAAATTTGCAGCTAACCTGGTAGAACCAGGTTAGCTTATTGTTAGGTTTTATTTTTCTTGTGTAATTTCTAGAGGGGGGGCAGCCTTTCAGCATTTTCACTGGCATTTCCGCTGTTTTTACTGGCATTAATTGTCTACATTCTCTATTAATTGAACTCGAGTGGTATTTGAAGCAGATCCATCATGTACCCATCAACAGTATTAATTGCCGAATAGGGCGTGAGCTTTAATTTGAAGCTGTGTTGAAGCGGAAAAATAAAGTTACCGCTGTGTGCTGTTTTTACCTTAACTAATACTTTCTTTTATTTAGGCGGAAATCTGTGTTCTTTACCACCCAACTGAAATTCGCCCTCGCTTTGAAACTACAGTATTCACAGGAAGTGTTCGGCAAACGGCTGTTGTAAAATATATACACAACCGAAATTTTTTGCGCACTGACAACCAGGCTTCAGTTGTGTTTTATTTCAAGCAATACCCAGAATATATCCAGCCGGGTTCGCGCTTATTCTTTAGCAATGGGAGCAGCAAGGGTTTCGGAAAAGTGAATAAAATAGCCAAAGTTATTGAGGATCTAAAATCAGAACAGTCAAATTTCAATGGAATTGTGAAAAGTTGAACATGCTGCTTAGAAGTTTCAGTTAGGTTTTATACAAAAAAAATTAATAAATTTGTCCTCCGATTTCGTGGAGAGTCCTAATTTCTATATTTGATTATTTTAGGCTAATCTAAACATTTTTTTTTTTTTTTTTACAGGAGTAGCTTTATTAATCTAATAATATTTATTGTAATTAATTAAAAAAACTTTTTCCTCAAAATAAGTTTTTCAAAGACAAGTAAAGAACTCCATTAAACAAAAAATGAGCAAAAATAAAATAAAATAATCTACCAAGCTCGAAACTACCACAAATCAGCATCAATAAATAAATGAAACCCAAAACGAACAGAAATTAAAATAAATAACCGATTCAAACTCAAAACGAGCAGAAATTAACATAAGTTGGGCGCAAGACCCCTATGCCTTCCCAAGGCCAGAACAAAATTTGCACTTTACTGAAAAAAAAATAAAATACAAATGAATGTGCATTATCAGTTTAATATACATATACTGATATTTAGTAATCAAAATGTTAAATTTATTTGATTTATTAAAGTTATAAAAGTAAAAACATTTATATTTTTCGAAGTTTCCACGACAACTCCTTCGATACGAAACTCCCTGGTCTAAACAACAACAAAAAATATTACTAATCACTTTCGACTATTAAAAAGGGCACTAGCCCTTTGAATTTCAAATCGAATGAGCCCTTTTCTGAAGTTTCTCACAAATTTTCTATAAAAACCTTATATGCCCCCAGGGCATAACTTAAAACTCTTACCCTGAGGGCTGTGGCGGAGCCCTCTGAAGTATGAAACTGGTTTTCTCAAATCTTACATTCAGCAAAATTCTCTAAATATATAAATATTATATACAACGAAGAAACCGGTGTTCGGGAATTTAAGAGGTGAATCCTTCGGGTATATGTTCCCTTCAAGACTATTAACATTTCTTCTGTATTTTCTGATGTTCACCAATGGCTTTTATCCGAAGTTTCCCCTCTCCTCCACCCCCAGTAGAAATTCTTGTGTTAGACAATCTTTTCTCAAAACCTTCTGAAGACTAGTTTCTATTTTACAGGAGCTATTTGGAGTTTTAGCAGTTGAAAAAAATGTGTAGTTCTACTTGTCTTGGTTCGATGTTATCACAAGTAGCAGATTTCTACTATCTTAAACAACCTATTTTGTTAAAAATAGCAAAATTTAGGAGAAATAACAGTTTTTGGTTGTTATTTGGAAAACTAGAGTAAATCCGCTTATGTGTTCAACACAAACTTTGGATTTTCGAAACAAATAAGCCTATAAGAGCGAAAAAGAGGATTTTGCAGAAAAAGATAGATGCACAGTTTGAAAATAAAGACGGCGTAGATTTTAGTTATCATTATTATTTAGTGCCTTATATTTTGACTTAAAAGAAAATTCAAACTGCAAAACAAAAACCGTTTGTCTCATTTCTATTTGAGTGCAAAGTCGTGTTCTACGAAGACGATTGCTATCACAAAAACGATAAAGACTCTATACCGCAATTGGTTACCGTCAAGCACTCTACCCAACTGCATGCAGCACATGACATGGATCAAAATGGGAAAACACTGTTCCGTTGAAATCAACGAAAGAAAATGGGAACAGGTAAAGTGACTAAAAGAAACTGGTTCTATTTCAATAAACACAAAGGTTTTTCAAACTTTTCGTGGAAACTTAAAATTTTCTTCATTTGCCTCCTCCCCTCTCAGTGATGCCAACATCACTAAAATAGAGAACCATTAACTTTATTCATGGACCACCTACCCTTCACAAACACCTAAAAAGAAAAAGGTTTACCCTTTCATCTAATCCTGAAGTTTAAGCAGCTAACAACTAATCAGAAATAATTTGGAGTATTCTAAACTAATTACCAATATGAAAAAAAAACTTTGAGTCGGATTTTTTAAGGTGCCTTTCCATCATAGGGCGCTCCGGCCACTATAGAACTAAAATAACAAATAAAAAAATAGCAAAAAAAAACATTGCGATCACTCCAAAAACCCTCTATTTACCTCAGGGTAAATATTTCTATTACTATTATAAATATCTCTATCATTACTATTGCCTTCTGCTAGGAAAGCATCCCCCTTCCATTATCTAGCAAAGTAGAACTTAGGAAGGAAAAATAGCACGTTGCGACGGGTCGACCAAGTGTTATTGAATTTTAGCGCCAAAATAAGATGACTCTGACGTCAACACTCTGATGTCATCTCAAGATGAAGTGACGTCAAAACTCTGAAAAGCACTGTCACAATTCTCACCTTTTTTTCGCAAGGAAAGCAACAATAAAAATTGTAACTTTTAAGGTTACAATATATTTTTTTAATAACAATAAGGATAACCTTTAGCAATCTAATAAAGCAAAATTTCTAATAGGGTAATGTATATTGAAAAGGCTGCTTAAGTATTCGGAAACATTGGTTTTACAATAGTATTTTTTTTCTTCCAATGGAAAATAAATTTAGTTCATAAAACCAAGATGGCACTTGCCAAATTCTTTTTCCCCTGCTGATGCGGACTTTTCTAGAACCAGCACCAGTTCCCGTTACCAAAACTGCCTTTAAACCTTTCCACTGAGTCCAAGAACTAGTGTTATATACTATGGAAGTACAAACTGAAGCTTCAGATGAAACATTTGTTACAGACGAATTGTAAAACAGCTATATTTTTCGACAAATATTTACTATATTTTGCAAGTGACGTTGGGTCTAGAACCGGGAGAAGTTCAACTTTTAAACAAAATGCAGGAACTTTTATGGATTTGTTAAAATTCAGGGAAGTAATGCCTGCATTTCATTCAAAATAACATCGTCACGGTGCTTTTGTATTTGACTGACGTCTTGCATAGCATTAAGCGCCTTACACGGTTTTCCACAACATCAAATGATTTTTAGTTACGAATTTTGTGCCCTCAAGTCAAAATTAAGTAAGGTTTGTATTCAACTTAGGAAACTTAAAAATTAGACTTTGACTGTAATATTATGTTTCAAAGACAAACCAATCACTTCAAACTAAAAAAAAACAATATAAAGAACTGATCATTAGTATGACGATAATAGCCTAATTAGAGCATTAAATTAGCTGATATAGACTAGAACTGAATTCCTAACATTCTGCCTCGTTTCTCTCTTAAAGTAGCACTAAAAGAAATATTTATTATGTTTATTAACAAATTATGGTTTATTAATTATGATCTGGTTAATTACGTCAACTCCTATGGGATTGTGTTTCAACGCATACCTACTAGTGTGATAGGGTCTCTGTAACAAGATTAAATAAAAAATAAAAAAAGTTTTTTAACTGAAAATAAGGAGCTAAATTAAAACTTAAAACGAATAGAAATTATTACGTATATGAAAGGGGCTGTCTCCTCCTCAACGCCTCGCTCTTTACGCTAAAGTTTTATATTGTTTTAAAAATAGATTTGTCAGAAAGAGTCAAACTTTATCGTAAAGAGCGAGGCATTGAGGAGGGGACATCCCCGTTCATATACGGAATAATTTCTGTTCATTTTAAGTTTTAATATCGCTCCTTACTTTAAGTTAAAAAAACTTGTTTTTTTTTTTATTTAATTTCTGAATGTTTTTGAATTAATGCAGCTTTGATTTTGGCTCACCGTAAATGAATAATTAAAATGAAATCTGCATATTAATTTTACTTCTTTTGGCTAAATGGCTTTCTCGAAATTTTGTTCTGACGTAACTTACGAATTAACTTAAGTAACGAACTTCTATATTTGGATGTTCTTATTAGGTATATTATGGAGTTTACCCCAAGTCAATACCTCGCTCTTTACGCTAAAGTTCGAATTTTGTTCGAATCACAAACCACTGAATCAAAAAGGCCGGTTAATTATAGATAGCTCTTTTGAAAGTACTAAATAAACTTTAGCGTAAAGGGCGAGGTACTGACTAGGGGGCGAACCCCTCATGTACGTAATAATTTCTGTTTGTTTTAAGTTTTAATATTGTTCCTTAATTTCAGTTGAAAAAACTTGTTTTTTTAATTTAATTTCTGATCTTTTTTTTAAATAATGCTGGAAAATCTGGCGCCCCCTTCATAGAAATGTCCCTTCCCCCAAGGAAAACTCCTCCTTGGAAAGATCCTTCCCCGAAACCCCCTCCTCCGACCCCCCCCCCACAAGAAAAAAACCCTCCTGAAACGTCTGTATACTTCCCATTAACCAATACTATATGTAAACAATGGGCAAAGCTTAAAACTTGCAGCCCTTCACCCAGGAACTGTGGGGGATTAAGTCATCCTCAAAGACATATTTATTAGATTTTCAACTATACTACTACTACTAACAACTCACCGCAGCACCAAGCCGCCTGAGGCCAACACAGCTACGCACGCTCCTCCTCCATCCCAATCTATTTAAAGCCTCCTTTTTTACACCCGCCCACGAAGTTCCCAGTTCCTTTAAATTTTTCTTTATGACGTCCTCCCACCCAAGACGAGGACGACCTGCTTTTCGTTTAGCCCTAGACGGTTAGCCGAAAAGAACAATCTTCGGCAATCTGTCATCCGCACAACGTGCCCTAGCCAACTCAACCTTTCTTTCATTATACCCCTAGAGAGCGGTATTGAACCACATTTTTCGTATAGCCTATTATTTGAAATACGGTCAGTCAGTCGGGTACCCAGAACAATCCTTAAGCAATTTCTCTGGAAAAAATCTAGCAAATCTTCATCCGCTTTTCGGAGCACCCATGCTTCAGAGCCATATTTGTCCACTGTCATCACTGTAGCTTCTAATATTCTAATCTCAGTTTGCAGACTTATCTTCCAATTCTTCCAAACTTTTTTAACTGTGAGAAAACACCCTGAGCCTTGGCTATTCTACTTTTAACATCTTCACTGCTCCCACCATCTTTACTAATAATACTACCAAGGTAAGTGAAGCTGCCCACCTTATCAATCTTTTCATTATCCGACGTCACCTTTTAATCTTCACTTATTCCGAGCCTTAGTGAGTAAGTCTTTTTAACATTACTTTTCAAACCTATTCTAGCACCCTGAACTCGCAAAACCTCTAAAACTTCATTCATTTTGCTCACACTTTCATCTAGGATGCTTAAATCATCAGCATAATCTAAGTCCAGGAGACTTTCTCTTCCCAATTTGATTCCGTGGTCTACCATTGCCTTTCCTGTGCTCCTTAAGCTGAACAAAATGGCTATCTCAAAATTTTGATTGGGTGACTTCGGGAAAAAATTAGCGTGGGAGGGGGCCAAGTTGTCCTCCAATTTTTTGGCCACTTAAAAAGGGCACTATAACTTTTAAGTTACATTCAGATGTTTCCTCTTACGATATCCTAGGACTACTGGATCGATACGATCACCCCTGGGGAAATGAAAAATAAAAAAATAAATAAACACGCATCCGTGATCTTTCTTCTGGCAAAAAATTCAAAATTCCACATTTTTGCAGATAGGAGCTTGAAACTTCTAGAGTAGGGTTCTCTAATATGCTGAATCTGAATGTGTGATTTTCATTAAAGTTTTATGACTTTTAGGGGTTGTTTCCCGCTTTTTTCAAAAATAAGGCAAATATTCTCAGGCACTTAACTTTTGATGGGTAAGACTAAAATGAAACTAATGAAACTTATATATTTGAAATCAGCATTAGAATCTTATTCGATTGTTGTATCTATTGGTATCAAAATTGCGGTTTTTAGAGTTTTGGTTACTATTGAGCCGGGTCGCTCCTTACTTACAGTTCATTACCACGAACTGTTTAAAAGTTCGAATTTTGTTCCAATTCTTCAAAAATGACCCCTGTATCACCAAGGCCATTAATTAGAATAAATAGCTCTTATGGAAGTACTAAAAAATCTTTGGCTTAAAGAGCAAGGAATCAACTGGGGGGCGAACCCAATCATATACGTAATAATTTCTGTTCGTTTTAAGTTTTGATGTTGCTCCTTGCTTTCAATTGAAAAACTATTTTTTTTTTTTTTTTTTTCTGATCTTTTTTTTAAATAGTACCAGGAAAATCCGGCGCCCCATTCATAGCAATGTCCATTCCCCCATGGAAAGATCCTTCCACATAACCCCCGACCCATTCCCCCCCCCCCCACTACCAGAAAAAATCCCCCCTAAAAACGTCTGTATACATCCCAATAACCAATACAATATGTAAACATTGGGTAAAATTCATAGCTTTCAGCCCCCCCCCGGAGACTTTGGGGATTAAGTTATCAAAAAAGACGTAGTTATTATATTTTCGACCATGCTGAACAAATTGGTTATCTCAAAACTTTGATCAGGTGACTTTGGGAAAAAAATGAGCATGGGAGGGGGCCTAGTTGCCCTCCATTTTTTGGTCAATTAAAAAGAAGCACTAGAACTTTTAATTTTCGTTCGAATGAGCCCTCCCACGATATTCTAGGACCACTTGGTTGATACGATCACCACTGGAAAAAAAAACAAAAAAAAAACACGCATCCATGATCTTTCTTCTGGGAAAAAAAATACAAAATTCCACATTTTTTCAGATAGGAGCTTGAAACCTCTACAGTAGGGTTCTCTGATCCGCTGAATCCGATGGTGCCATTTTCATTAAGGTTCTATAACTTTTAGGGGGTGTTTCCCCCTTTTTTCAAAAATCAGGCAAATTCTCTCAGGCGCGTAAATTTTGACGGGTAGAACTAAACTTGATAAAACTTATATATTTGAAATCAGCAAACAAATTTGATTCTTTTGATGTACATGTTGGTATCAAAAGTCAGTTTTTTAGAGTTTCGGTTACTATTGAGCCGGGTCGCTCCTTACTTACAGTTCTTTACCACGAACTGTTTGATTGATTTAACGTGAAAGAAGGAACTTAAGTTTGTATGTGCCAATATTAAAATTGTTTGCATGCTCTCTCTCAGCAATTGGGGTTGCCAAATTACATTCCCTCCCCTACCCATAGACAAAATATTGCGGCGTATGTGCCAACCTTCGATAATCAAACAGTTCGTGGTAACGAACTGTAAGTAAGGAGAGACGCGGCTCAATAGTAACCGAAATTCTAAAAAACAGAGTTTGATGACAATAGATACATCAAAAGAATCAAATTTCTATGCTGATTCCAAGTTTAATAAATTTCATTAAGTCAAATGTTACCATCAAAAATTACGAGCGTAAGAAAGTTTGCCCTATTTTCGAAAAAGAGGGGAAACACCACCAAAATGTTTCACAGTCTTAGTGAAAATTGCACCATCAGATTCAGCATATCAGACATGGGAATTTTCCATGGAATGCGTGAAAGAAATGCAGAAGAAACATCAAGGATACGTGTTTATTTGTTTGTTTGTTGTATTTTCCGGGGGTGATCGAACCAAACCAGTTATTCTAGAAGATCGGGAGAAGGCTCATTTAATCAGGAATCTAAAGTTCTAGAACCCTTTCTTAACCAAAAAGATTAGAGGGCAACTAACTCCCATGCCCTTTTTCCCTAAAGTCGTCTGATGTCATTGTGAGATATATATTTTATTGAACATAGATGAGAGGTTCAATAACTATGCCTTTGGGGGTAACATGACTCCCTGGGGAAAGGTCTGTAAGTTACGAAATTTGCCCATTGTTTACGTGCAGTAATTGTTATTAGGGGAGGAGACTTTCTGCTTGACGGAATTTCCCATGATGAGAGTTGTCCGTGAGTAGAGAGCTATCTTATACTCCGATCAGGGCTCCTTATATGGGCATAGAGTCATTAGGGAGAATCGGTCAATGACCTCTTTCTCCAGGTGTGTTTTTGGCACGCCCTCAGCGAATGTCAATGTTGTTATTGTTTCCGAGGTCAAATGCCAAGGTCAATGTTGTTTTGAACAGAGTAATTAGAGAGAACACGTGGTTAATGGGGTCAATGTTGTTTTTGTAAGTGCACGCTCGTGGCAGATGTTATGATCCGGAAATAGTATTTGTTATTGTTATTCGAGCCAAATGTTGTTGTCATTCGAAGCAAAGTTAATGACATTTCCTTCCTGTTCGAGGCAGATGTTATGATCCGGAAATAGTATTTGTTATTGTTATTCGAGGCAAATGTTGTTGTCGTTCGAAGAAAAGTTAATGACATTTCCTTCCTGTTTGAGGCAGATGTTATGATCCGGAAATAGTATTTGTTATTGTTATTCGAGCCAAATGTTGTTGTCGTTCGAAGCAAAGTTAATGACATTTCCTTCCCGTTCGAGGCAGATGTTATGATCCGGAAATAGTATTTGTTATTGTTATTCGATCCAGATTTTACGAGTTCCCGGGAAACAGTTAGATCCCACTTCTTAGCAAATCAGCGAGTCGGTTACATCCCCCTTCTCAGCCAATCAGAGGGCTTGCTTACACCTCCTTCTACGTCAATCCGGAGGGGGGACGGAGATATTAGAAAAAGAGGATTGCAGATTGGGTTAGTTTAGATTTTTAGTTTATTATTTTATTAATTATTTAGTTTAGATTTTTAGTCTATTTTAAGTTTTCTTTAATACCTTTATTTAGTTTAGTTTAAGTTTGGTTTAGTTTAGATTTTAGTTTAGTTTTAGTTTAATGTTTAGTTTAGTGTTATAATTTATATTTTGTTTAGTTTTAGTTTAGTTTTAGATTAGTGTTTAGTTTTAGTTAGAGTTATAGTTTAGTAGTTTAGAGATTAGAATTTATTTTTATTTTAGTTTTAGTTAGTTTAGTTTAGTTTTAGATTATTGTTTAGTTTTATTTAGTTATATTTTATTTTAGTTTTAGATTAGTGTTTAGTTTTAGTTTAGAGTTTTAGTTAGTTTAGTTTAGTTTTAGATTAGTGTTTAGTTTTAGTTAGAGTTATAGTTTAGTATTTTATAGATTAGAATTTATTTCTTGTTTAGTTTTAGTTAGTTTAGTTTTAGTTTAGTCTAGAGTTTTAGTTTAGAGTTTTAGTTTACTTTTAGTTTTTTTTAGTTAAGAGTTTTCGTTTTACATATGAGTTTTAGTTAGAGTTTTAATTTAGTAGCTTAGTTTGGTTTTAGTTTAGTTTTAGATTAGTGTTTAGTTTTATTTAGAGTTATAGTTTAGTAGTTTATGGATTAGAATTTATTTCTAGTTTAGTTTTAGTTAGTTTAGTTTTAGTTTAGTCTAGATTTTTAGTTTAGTTTTATATTAGTGTTTAGTTTTAGTTAGAGTTTTAGTTAGTTTAGTTTTAGTTTAGTATAGATTTTTAGTTTTAGTTTTAGTTTACTTTTAGTTTATTTTAGATTAGAGTTTTAGTTTAGCTACATTTTGCTAAAGAGTTTTAGCTAGAGTTTTAATTTAGTAGCTTAGTTCAGTTTTAGTTTAGTTTTAGATTAGTGTTTAGTTTTAGTTTTGAGTTTTAGTTAGTTTAGTTTAGTTTTAGATTAGAATTTATTTCTAGTTTAGTTTTAGTTAGTTTAGTTTTAGTTTAGTCTAGATTTTTAGTTTTAGTTTTAGTTTACTTTTAGTTTAGTTTACATTAGAGTTTTAGTTTAGCTACAGTTTGCTAAAGAGTTTTAGTTAGAGTTTTAATTTAGTAGTTTAGTTTGGTTTTAGTTTAGTGTTTAGTTTTAGTTTTAGTTTAGAGTTTTAGTTTAGTTTTAGAGTAGTGTTTAGTTTTAGTTTAGAGTTATAGTTTATTTTTAGATTAGTGTTTAGTTTTAGTTTAGAGTTTTAGTTAGTTTATTTTAGTTTTAGATTATTGTTTAGTTTTATTTAGAGTTATAGTTTAGTAGTTTAGAAAGTAAAATTTATTTTTAGTTTAGTTTCAGTTATTTTAGTTTTAGTTTAGTCTAGATTTTTATTCTGAGTTTTAGTTTACTTTTAGTTAAAAGTTCTCTCTTTACATATGAGTTTAAGTTAGAGTTTTAATTTAGCAGCATAGCTTGGTTTAATTTTAGTTTTAGATTAGTGTTTATTTTTAGTTTAGAGTTTTAGTTTAGTTTTAGTTTAGTGTTTAGTTTTAGTTAGAGTTATAGTTTAGTTTAGTTTTAGATTAGTGTTTAGTTTTAGTTTAGAGTTTTAGTTAGTTTAGTTTAGTTTTAGATTAGCGTTTAGTTTTAGTTAGAGTTATACTTTAGTAGTTTAGAGATTAGAATTTATTTCTAGTTTAGTTTTAGTTAGTTTAGTTTTAGTTTAGCCTAGATTTTTAGTTTGAGTTTTAGTTTACTTTTAGTTTTTTTAGTTAAGAGTTTTCGTTTTACTTATGAGTTTAAGTTAGAGTTTTAATTTAGTAGCTTAGTTTGTTTTAATTTTATTTTTATTGTAGTATTTATTTACACTTGTTTGTTTTATTTTCTTTGTATTTTATATTTACTTTTTTTAGTTTTTTTTTATTCTATATGTTTATTTTATATTTATATGATTGGTTATTTTTAGTTAGATTTTTAGTTTAGTATTAGATTAGTGTTTAGTTTTAGTTTAGAGTTTTAGTTAGTTTAGTTTATTTTTAGTTTAGTCTAGATTTTTAGTTTTAGTTTTAGTTTACTTTTAGTTTTTTTTAGTTAAGATTTTTCTTTTTACATATGAGTTTTAGTTAGAGTTTTAATTTAGTAGCTTAGTTTGGTTTTAGTTTAGTTTTAGATTAGTGTTTAGTTTTAGTTTAGAGTTTTAGTTAGTTTAGTTTTATTTGATTATAGATTTTTATTTTTAGTTTTATTTTACTTTTATTTTAGTTTAGATTAGAGTTTTAGTTTAGCTATAGTTTGCTAAAGAGTTTTAGTTAGAGTTTTAATTTAGTAGCTTAGTTCGGTTTTAGTTTAGTTTTAGATTAGTGTTTAGTTTTAGTTTAGAGGTTTAGTTTAGTTTTAGATTAGTGTTTAGTTTTAGTTAGAGTTATAGTTTAGTTTAGTTTTAGATTAGTGTTTAGTTTTATTTTAGAGTTTTAGTTAGTTTAGTTTTATTTTAGTGTAGAGTTTTATTTTTAGTTTTAGTTTACTTTTAGTTTAGTTTATATTAGAGTTTTAGTTTAGCTACAGTTTGCTAAAGAGTTTTAGTTAGAGTTTTAATTTAGTAGCTTAGTTTGGTTTAATTTTAGTTTTAGATTAGTGTTTAGTTTTAGTTTGGAGTTTTAGTTTAGTTTTAGTTTAGTTTTAGTTAGTTTATTTTTATTTTAGTCTAGATTTTTAGTTTAGTTTTAGATTAGTGTTTATTTTTAGTTAGAGTTTTAATTTAGTAGATTAGTTTGGTTTTAGTTTAGTTTTAGATTAGTGTTTAGTTTTAGTTTAGAGTTTTAGTTAGTTTAGTTTAGGTTTAGTTTAGTCTAGATTTTTAGTTTTTGTTTTAGTTTACTTTTAGTTTTTTTAGTTAAGAGTTTTCGTTTTACATATGAGTTTTAGTTAGAGTTTTAATTTAGTAGCTTAGTTTGGTTTTAGTTTAGTTTTAGATTAGTGTTTAGTTTTAGTTTAGAGTTTTAGTTAGTTTAGTTTTAGTTTAGTCTAGATTTTTAGTTTTAGTTTTAGTTTAATTTTAGTTTAGTTTAGATTATAGTTTTAGTTTAGATACAGTTTGCTAAAGAGTTTTAGTTAGAGTTTTAATTTAGTAGCTTAGTTCGGTTTTAGTTTAGTTTTGATTAGTTTTTAGTTTTAGTTTAGAGTTTTAGTTTAGTTTTAGATTAGTGTTTAGTGTTATTTAGAGTTATAGTTTAGTTTAGTTTTAGATTAGTTTTTAGTTTTAGTTTAGATTTTTAGTTAGTTTAGTTTTAGTTTAGTCTAGATTTTTAGTTTTAGTTTTAGTTTAGTTTTAGTTTAGTTTAGATTAGAGTTTTAGTTTAGCTACAGTTTGCTAAAGAGTTTTAGTTAGAGTTTTAATTTAGTATCTTAGTTCGGTTTTAGTTTAGTTTTAGATTAGTGTTTAGTTTTAGTTTAGAGTTATAGTTTAGTTTAGTTTTAGATTAGTGTTTAGTTTTAGTTAGAGTTATAGTTTAGTTTATTTTTAGATTATTGTTTAGTTTTATTTTAGATTTTTATTTAGTTTAGTTTAGTTTTAGATTAGTTTTTAGTTTTAGTTAGAGTTATACTTTAGTAGTTTATAGATTAGAATTTATTTCTAGTTTAGTTTTAGTTAGTTTAGTTTTAGTTTAGTCTAGATTTTTAGTTTGAGTTTTAGTTTACTTTTATTTTTTTAGTTAAGATTTTTCGTTTTACATATGAGTTTCAGTTAGAGTTTTAATTTATTAGCTTAGTTTGATTTAATTTTAGTTTTAGATTAGTGTTTAGTTTTAGTTTGGAGTTTTAGTTTAGTTTTAGTTCAGTTTTAGATTAGTGTTTAGTTTTAGTTAGAGTTATAGTTTATTAGTTTAGAGATTATAATTTATTTCTAGTTTAGTTTTAGTTAGTTTAGTTTTAGTTTAGTCTAGATTTTTAGTTTTAGTTTTAGATTACTTTTAGTTTAGTTAGATTAGAGTTTTAGTTTAGCTACAGTTTGCTAAAGAGTTTTAGTTAGAGTTTTAATTTAGTAGCTTAGTTTGGTTTTAGTTTAGTTTTAGATTAGTGTTTAGTTTTAGTTAGAGTTATACTTTAGTAGTTTAGAGATTAGAATTTATTTCTAGTTTAGTTTAGTTTTAGATTAGTTTTTAGTTTTAGTTAGTTATACTTTAGTAGTTTAGAGATTATAACTTATTTCAAGTTTAGTTTTTGTTAGTTTAGTTTTAGTTTAGTATAGATTTTTAGTTGGAATTTTAGTTTAATTTTAGTTTAGTTTAGATTAGAGTTTTAGTTTAGCTACAGTTTGCTAAAGAGTTTTAGTTAGAGTTTTAATTTAGTAGCTTATTTCAGTTTTAGTTTAGTTTTAGATTAGTGTTTAGTTTTAGTTTAGATTTTAGTATTGTTTAGTTTAGTTTATTTTTAGTTATGGTTTTGAAGTGCCTAAAGGGAAAATAAATGCCGTTGTTCTTGTAGTTTCTTCAATGTCATAACGTTAACTAATAGCCTTTTCTACTGTTCACCAGAAGATATACTGTAATTTCATTGTCGAAAATCTCGGTGACTACACGAAGATCCTCGGGCGTGCTCTGATTAAGATCCAGTAAAATGTAACCGTAGGGCTTGCTAGTTACCTGAGTTTACGCTGACAACAGAAGTTTTGGGGCATCGGGTTGTATCTTTTTATTAAGAGTTATCAGTAAGATAGAATCACTGACGAATCGATAGATAATATAGACAGCATAATTCAAAGCAAGGGTTTACATACATATACTCTTATGAATCAAATTGTGTAGAACTATGGTTCTGGAAATATGTTCATGATGAGATCGGACAGTGAACAACTTCAGCACTCCCTGTGAGAGCTGTTCAATTGAGTCAGTTAAATCATCAATAATCAGGCACGAGTTCGATTAAATACTATTGAAAACATCAAGTCCTCGTATGAATTGTATTGGTATGCTGTGGCAATAGCTTTTATTTTATCATAGGACTCTTGCCAAATACTATAGCAATAGTAGATTTTTTTCGGCTTTTCCAAAAACATTTTATCGCAATTTTGAATTATTCTAGCTAAAAGTGTTGTTTTACCCGACATTGAGGGACCACACAGAAACGATCTGAAGGGTGTTTTAAATTGATACATGCTGTTGACAACAGCCGGACTATGACTAACTGTAAACCATATGTGTCCCATGAGTAGCTAGTAATTTTCCCATAGATCTATCTATTCAAGAACAACAAAAACAATATTTCATGGCAACATTTATTACAGCAATATGAACACTTATTCAACTTGACAAAATTTCATGGTCAACATGAAAACTCTATTTGTTCAACATGAACAATGATAACACTTTTTTGTCTTTAAACACTTTTTTCCATCTACAGCAATTTTTGTACATCAACACTTTTCTCTAGAACACTTTTCTATACAACAACATGAACACTTGTTCAACGTGACAAAATTTCATTGGTCAACATGAAAACTCTATTTGTTCAACATGAACAATGATAACACTTTTTGTCTTTAAACACTTTTCTGTACAAAAAAACACAACTTAAACACTTTTCTATACAATAACACTTTCTATAAAACAAAATACAGCCCCTTGGAACACTAGCCCCTTTTAACATGAGGAATTTAAAGTTGGGATCCCCCCCCAGGACCGTAGGAGCGGAGGCCGGCCGGCCGCAGGTGGGACGCCCCACCCCCCTGGGCGGCCGCGGGAAGGGCCCCCCACCCCTCCGGGAACCGCGATGGAAAAACAATAGTTGTCGTCACTGCTATGGGTTAGTGGTGGTGGTTAGTGCTTGGGTTAGATGAGGTTGAGTGGTTAGTTGGTCAGATTAGTTTATCCAGACCAAGTTGATTACGATAGTCTACGCATTCAACTCGATCTGAAATACGGTAGTGGCCGTGGGGTAGGACACTCACACCATTCTCGAGCACATAGACCTTGTCAGATATACATGACATTGCATTTTTTTCCACTCTCACAGTATAATTTCTATACTGTAGAGAGCGAATTGCAAGCACTTTTGCTCTTGGCACTAGGCTACTTTCTACACAGTCTTTGTATACGCTCATGTTAAAATTGCTCTTTACAAAGTGTGTAGGCACCCCTTTACATGTCTTCTTTTCATCCCCACTATGTGTTTCCACGCAATAAACTTTGGGACCCGGGAAAACCCCCCTAGATATCAAATCACTCCCCGTTTCAGATTTTAATTTTAATAGTTGGTTGGGGGCTTGACGTTTCACCAGCTCGGGGTAGAGGGATGGATTCCAGTTGGTGAAATCCATCCGCGAGCTGATATGTGCACCCCATTTTGCAAATCACCCAATAAATCTTCATTTTTTACTTTTAGTAGCAGAGAGTCTGTGTCACCTTAGTAAAATTGTACCTCCCCCGCCCGGGACCAGTGCACCTTGAACTAATTGTAAAAGAACTATAACATGAGCTTCTTGGAGATTGCCAGTGCTGAACGGCCTCCTGCGATATTCTTATTCTGTAACAAGGGTTACTTTTGTCTGTGTAGAAGAACCATTACGGTATCTATGCTCGTAAACGATGTAAAATTGGGGTCGGCAATAATTTGTGCACATTCTAGAGGGTCAGTCACGAAGTCACAGCGAGATCTGTTACGTACGCTTTCACACATTTTGCCAAACGCTGAATTTAGAATGAGCTTGTACAATTCCTTCTCTACCTTGGAGTTTGCCCTAGAGCGTTTATCGACAAAGGTATCGATAAACGTTTTTAAATATGGTCGCTGATTGAACTGCAGGACCCTATGTATTAACTAAACTAAATTAAACTAAGCTACTAAATTAAAACTCTAACTAAAACTCATATGTAAAACTAAAACTCTTAACTAAAAAAAAACTAAAAGTAAAATAAAACGCAAACTAAAAATAAATAATTAACAAAAATAAAATATAAATAAATTCTAATCTCTCAGATACTGAACAATATCTCTAAACTAAAACTAAACACTAATATAAAACTAAACTAAAACCAAACTAAGCTACTAAATTAAAACTCTAATTAAAACTCTTTAGCAAACTTTAGATAAACTAAAACTCTAATCTAAACTAACCTAAAAGTAAACTAAAACTAAAACTAAAAATCTAGACTAAACTAAAACTAAACTAACTAAAACCAAACTAGAAATAAATTCTAATCTCTAAACTACTAAACTATAACTCTAACTAAAACTAAATACTAATCTAAAACTAAACTAAACTAACTAAAACTCTAAACTAAAACTAAACACTAATCTAAAATTAAACTAAAACTGAACTAAGCTGCTAAATTAAAACTCTAACTAAAACTCATGTGTAAAACGAAAACTCTTAACTAAAAAACTAACCTAAAACTAAACGAACTAAAACTAAACTAGAAATAAATTCTAATCTCTAAGCTACTAAAGTATAACTCTAACTAAAACTAAACAATAATATAAAACTAAACTAAACAAAATATAATTATAAACTAAAACTAAACACTAATATAAAAATAAAATAAACTAAATCCAAACTAAGCTACTAAACTAAAACTCTAAATAAAACTCTTTAGCAAACTGTAGCTAAACGAAAAACTCTAATCTAAAACTAAACTAAAACTAAACTAAAAATAAAGGTAATTAATAAACTTAAAATAAACTAAAAATAAAATAAAACAAAACTAAAAATGTAAAATAAAACTAAACATTAAAATAAAACTAAAATAAAATATACACTAAACAAAAATAAAACTAGAATAAAATAAATTTAATAAATAAACTTAAAATAAACTAAAAATCAAACTAAAAATCTAGACTAAACTAAAACTAAAATGACTAATACTAAACTAGAAATAAATTATAATATATAAAATACTAAAGTATAATTCTAACTAAAACTAAACACTAATCTAAAACTACACTAAACTAAATAAAACTCTAAACTAAAACTAAAAACTAATAAAAAAATAAACTAAAACCAAACTAAGCTACTAAATTAAAACTATAACTAAAACTATTTAGAAAACTTTAGCTAAACTAAAACTCTAATCTAAACTAAAGTAAAAGTAAACTAAAACTAAAACTAAAAATCTAGACTAAACTAAAACTAAACTAACTAAAACTAAACTAGAAATAAATTCTAATCTCTAAACTACTAATCTATAACTCTAACTAAAACTAAACACTAATCTAAAACTAAACTAAACTAGCTAAAACTCTAAACTAAAACTAAACACTAATCTAAAACTAAACTAAAACCAAACTAAGCTAATAAATTAAAACTCTAACTAAAACTCTTTAGCAAACTGTATATAAACTAAAACTCTAATCTAAACTAAACTAAAATTAAACTAAAACTAAACTAACTAAAACTAAACTAGAAATAAATTCTAATCTCTAAACTACTAAACTATAACTCTAACTAAAACTAAACACTAATCTAAAACTAAACTAAAACTAAACTAAAACTCTAAAATAAAACTAAACACTAATCTAAAACTAAAATTAAACTAAAACTGAACGAAGCTGCTAAATTAAAACTCTAACTAAAACTCATATATATAACGAAAACACTTAATTAAAAAAACTAAAAGTAAACTAAAACTCAAACTAAAAATATAGACTAAACTAAAACTAAACTAACTAAAACTAAACTAACTAAAATTCTAAACTAAAACTAAACAATAATCTAAAACTAAACTAAACTAAAACCAACCTAACCTACTAAGTTTAAACTCTAACTAAAACTCTTTAGCAAACTGTAGCTAAACTAAAATCCTAATCTAAAGATAAACTAAAAGCAAACTAAAAATAAAGTCAATTAACAAAATTAAAATAAAATAAAAATAAAATAAAAAAAAAATAAAAATATAAAAAAAAAATAAAAATTAAGACAAAAATAAAATAAAATCTAAACTAAACCAAAATAAAACTAAACTAAAAATAAAGGTAATGAATAAACTTAAAATAAACTTAAACTCAAATTAAAAATTTAGACTAAACTAAAACTAAAATAACTAAAACTAAACTATAAATAAATTCTAATCCCTAAACTGCTAAATTATAACTATAACTAAAACTAAATACTAATCTAAAACTAAACTAAACTAACTAAAAATCTAAACTAAAACTAAACACTAATCTAAAACTAAACTAAAACTAAACTAAGCTATTAAATTAAAACTTTAAATAAAACTCCTTAGCAAACTGTAACTAAACAAAAACTCTAATCTAAAACTAAACTAAAACTCCAAACTAAAACTAAACACTAATCTAAAACTAAAATTAAACTAAAACTGAACTAAGCTGCTAAATTAAAACTCTAACTAAAACTCATATGTAAAACGAAAACTCTTAACTAAAAAAACTAAAAGTAAACTAAAACTCAAACTAAAAATCTAGACTAAACAAAAACTAAACTAACTAAAACTAAACTAGAAATAAATTCTAATCTCTAAACTACTAAAGTATAACTCTAACTAAAACTAAACACTAATCTAAAACTAAACTAAACTAAATAAAACTCTAATCTAAAACTAAACAATAATCTAAAACTAAACTAAACTAAACCAAACTAAGCTACTAAGTTAAAACTCTAACTAAAACTCTTTAGCAAACTGTAGCTAAACTAAAACTCTAATCTAAAACTAAACTAAAACTAAACTAAAAATAAAAGGTAATTAATAAACTTAAAATAAACTAAAACTAAAATAAAAATATAAAATAAAAATAAAAATTAAAATAAAACTAAACTAAAATATAAACTAAACAAAACTAAAACTAAACTAAAAATAAAGGTAATGAATAAACTTAAAATAAACTAAAACTCAAACTAAAAATCTAGACTAAACAAAACTAAACTAGAAATAAATTCTAATCTCTAAACTACTAAAGTATAACTCTAACTAAAACTAAACACTAATCTAAAACTAAACTAAACTAACTAAAACACTAAACTAAACACTAATCTAAAACTAAACTAAAACCAAACTAAGCTACTAAATTAAAACTCTAACTAAAAATCTTTAGCAAAATGTATATAAAATAAAAATCTAATATAAAACTAAAATAAAACTAAAATAAAAATAAAGGTAATTAACAATATTAAAATAAACTAAAACTAAACTAAAACAACAATCAAAATATAAAATAAAAATAAAAATTAAACCAAAACTAAAATAATATATACAATAAACCAAAATAAAACTAGAATAAAAATAAAGGTTATGAATAAAATTAAAATAAACTCAAACTCTAATTAAAAGTTTAGACTAAACTAACTAAAACTAAACTAGAAATAAATTCTAATCTCTAAACTACTAAAGTATAATTCTAACTAAAACTAAACACTAATCTAAAACTAAACTAAACTAACTAAAACTCTAAATTAAAACTAAACACTAATCTAAAACTAAACTAAAACCAAACTAAGATATTAAATTAGAGCTACAAATAAAACTCATATGTAAAACGAAAACTCTTAACTAAAAAAAACTAAAAGTAAACTAAAACTCTAAACTAAAACTAAACACTAATCTAAAACTAAACTAAACTAAAACCAAACTAAGCTACTAAATTAAAACTCTAACTAAAACTCATATGTTAAACGAAAACTCTTGAATAAAAAAACTAAAATTAAATTCAAAATCAAACTAAAAATCTAGACTGAAACAAAATTAAACTAACTAAAAGTAAACTAGAAATAAATTATAATTCATAAACTAATAAATTATAACTCTAACTAAAACTAAAAAATAATCTAAAACTAAAATAAACTAATTAAATCTCTAAACTAAAACTAAATAATAAGCTAAAACTAAACTAAAATAAAACCAACCTAACCTACTAAATTAAAACTCTAACTAAAACTCTTTAGCAAACATTAGCTGAACTAAAAATCTAATCTAAAACTAAACTAAAAGTAAACTAAAAATAAAGGTAATGAATAAACTTAAAATAAACTAAAAACTAAACTAAAAATCTAAAAGAAAACTAAACATTAAACTAAAACTAAACTAAAATCTACACTAAACCAAACTAAAACTAAACTAAAATAAAGGTAATGAATAAACTTAAAATAAACTTAAACTCAAACTAAAAATCTAGCCTAAACAATACTAAACTAGAAATAAATTCTAATCTCTAAACTACTAAACTATAACTCTAACTAAAACTAAACACTAAACTAAAAATAAACTAAACTAACTAAAAATATAAAATAAAACTAAACACTAATATAAAACTAAACTAAAACCAAACTAAGATGCTAAATTAGAGCTACAAATAAAAATAATATTTAAAACTAAAAATCTTAACTAAAAAAAACTAAAAGTAAACTAAAACTCTAAACTAAAACTAAATACTAATCTAAAACTAAACTAAACTAAAACCAAACTAAGCTACTAAATTAAAACTCTAACTAAAACTCATATGTAAAACGAAAACTCTTAACTAAAAAAAACTAAAAGTAAACTAAAACTCAAACTAAAAATCTAGACTAAACTAAAACTAAACTAACTAAAACTAAACTAGAAATAAATTCTAATCCCTAAACTACTAAAGTATAACTCTAACTAAAACTAAACACTAATCTAAAACTAAACTAAACTAACAAAACTCTAAACTAAAACTAAACACTAATCTAAAACTAAACTAAACTAAAACCAAACTAAGCTACTAAATTAAAACTCTAACTAAAACTCTTTAGCAAACTGTAGCTAAACTA
>NC_142796.1:45312826-45334053 GCF_049724085.1 Artemia sp. Qi Xiang Cuo
AAACCCATTGAGGGTATATGCACATAATGACCCAAAGATGGCAGCATAATAGCTGTAAGCAAAATTAAGTGGTTTTAAAAGTAAAATATTGACAATTGGGACAATTCTTCTTTAAATGGGGAGTATTGTGGTAAAGCTTTCTAATTTAGTTAATTATTAATTGAGTAAAAATATATTGAGCTGCAAAACAAACGTTTCAACGGATCACTCTTTAAAATAAAGATAAATATCATGGACTATGTAGGCTTGGAGAAAATTTACTCAATAGCACATTTTATGGATAAATATGCCAGAGTGCTTAACGGACTTGGATACTTTTCCATATATATACCCCGATTTTTGAGACTGAAGGCAGACTTTTTGACTTGCCGGGTGAACCTCTGCCCGTTTATTTTCTCATTAGAAATACCTTGGAATTTTGTCTTATCATTGTAAGTGTCTAAGTATCTTATTATATATTATTGTAGTTTCTGAGACTTGTGGTGTACTTGAGATAACCAGTCCCAGTAGAGAAGATTTATCAGATTATATTAGATGTAAAACGAATAAAAGTATTTTATTCTCAACTGACTCTCAACAATCTACCTTTAGCCTCTTGAACATACACAGTTGGTACACTTCATTAGTTCAGTTATAGTCTAAGGCACGCAACTAAAATTTAATTACCTTAGGGCCAGAGTTTATCTACCCTATAAAGGGAGAATAAAGGCATCTACCACTACATCCTCTTAAATACCATAAAAATCACTTCACAATATTTCTTTCACAGCATGTTTGCCGAATTTGAATTTTACGTCCAAAAAAAAACTATATATATATATATATATATATATATATATATATATATATATATATATATATATATATATATATATATATATATATATATATATATATATATGACGTTCAACGTCAAAAGAACGTGACGTTCACGTCAAATATAATTCGAAAATCTAACAGAAGAAAATCTAATTTGGAATTGATAGATTATAGAGAGTAAAAAGCCATAAATATAATTTGACCTGAGCAAATTTTGTGAAATAGGAATGGTAGAACATTTTTGCAATTTTGCGATTAACCAGGTTCGCTTATCATTTTGATGATAACGCTCTGGTGTCTGTATCTGATATGGACATATAGTGGGAAATTGGAAGTTTCAAAGGAGGTATATTTGCATAGATGCTAATCCGGACCATATTAGGAACTGTAATGAACCACTATTTTTTTTATTAATCAGTTTCCTGTATGATTTATTCGATTGAATCATGAATCTACGCGCTGTATGGTGAAAAATCATTTAGGAAAAAATTTATATTTATAAATTTTATTATTTATAAATATAAAAATTTATATAAGATTTAGGAAAAAATGACTATTTTTAGAACAAAAATCACAAGTAAGAGGAAAATCACTAAGCAACGTAAAAAAAAAATCACTAGAAATAGTGATAAATCACTAGGGGTGGTAACCCTGGTCATGTCTCGCGCTCTGAATGAGTTGAACAATGCAACATTCAAGATTAAAATTTTGATTGATTAAACAAAGATTGATATTACTTTTTGATATTTATAAATATCAATAAGTATCTCCAAATAAATATGAATAAACAATTGAATAACCCTCTTCTTTATTCTGCTTTATTTTGCTGTTCCTTACTGCAACTATATATTATCGTTTTTTATCGCCTCATTCTCCTCTAAACATTTTTTTTGTTGTTCTTTCACTTACACTCGCTTTCTATGCCTCGATAAGTACATAAAATGAATAGAATGTGAGCCAAGCTCTAACTGTTCAAGCATATTTTTTATCTGAAGACAAGAAAATGACGACGTGTCAATCATTCCTAAAATTTCCCATGATGCTTTGAATCTGCCTCGCCTATCCTATGACAACCAGCAATAAAAAGTTGTCCAAAAGCCCCTCCAGTTAATTCCTCTAGCGTTCTTCAATATTTTAGTGCAAATTTGAGAAAATTCAATAAACTCTTCTACAGTAAGTAAAAAAACAAAGTTTGGACATATTTTCCCTACAGTGAAAACGAATGCAAGTTCTTTCATGGCTGCTTCCTTCGACTTTTGACAGTTAAAAATAGAAAAAATGCACTTCAGCCATATAATATCTCCTGTTCATCCGTATGTATCCAATAGTATCTCTGATACTCCTTCTTTGATCCCAAGAAACTTGTACCTCTCAACAGCATAATCAGGTTAATCCTTTCCGATTTTTTTGAAAATATCAGACATTTCTGTCACATTTCCATTGTGTCCATTTTGTGTCAGCGTTGAATTATAAATTCCATTATCAGAAACGGAATATCAACTGCAGAGACTGTATTTGTCTGCTTCTCAATTATATTAGTCTTGAGCATGCCGGTAAACACATCACTTACAGCTGTTAAAAGAGTTTTCTTAACAGGAATATTTCCACCATTACATTGGATGGTAATAATGGGACTGTCGTTACAAGTTGCTTTGGTCAAAATGCAATGAAATAAAAGTGAAAATCCTTAAGAAAAAAAGCGAAAGCAGCAAAACAAACGGAAAATCTTAAAATGTGTATGAATATATGCCAATATAAGCAAATACATATTATCAATCAACGAAGCTTAAGTCCTAAAATAAAGATCCTAAATAAAAAGAAATAAATAATAATAATAAAAATAACAAACTAAAATCTTAAAATTAAAAGAGAAAATGTATGCGTTAAGAAAAAGTTCCAAAAGAATACTAATGAACCAAATGGAATATCTTATATATTTTTTCTGGCCTCTTATGCAAGGACTAGTTTGAGAGTGGGGGTGGATTCTAAAACAATTTGCAATTTTTGTCAAATATGTGTGCACGTTTACCTTATCCAGCCTTGATGGAAAATACCTACAATACTTTGATTGAGAACAAAAATAACCGGATTAATATTAACGAGAAAAAGTTTTGAAATTACTACTACTACTACGTACGTACTACTAACAACTCACCGCAGCACCAAGCCGCCTGAGGCCAAAACAGCAACGCACGATCCTCCTCCATCCCAATCTAATCAAAGCCTCCCTTTTTAGACCTGCCCACGAAGTTCCCATTTCCTTTAAGTCTTTCTTTATGACGTCCTCCCACCCCAGACGGGGACGACCTGCTTTCCGTTTAGCCCTAGATGGTTGGCCGAAAAGAAAAACCTTCGGCAATCTGTCATCCTTCATCCGCACAACGTGCCCTAACCACCTCAACCTTTCTTTCATTATAGCCCTAGAGAGCGGTATTGAACCACATTTTTGGTATAGCCTATTGTTTGAAATACGGTCAGTCAGCCGGGTACCTACGAACAATCCTTAAGCAATTTCTCTGGAAAACATCTAGCAAATCTTCATCCGCTTTTCGGAGCGTCCATGCTTCAGAGCCATATTTGATCACTGTAATCACTGTAGCTTCTAATATTCTAATCTTAGTTTGCAGACTTATCTTCCTATTCTTCCAGACTTTTTTTAACTGTGAAAAAACACCTTGAGGCTTGGCTATTCTATTTTTAACATCTTCACTGCTCCCACCATCTTTACTAATAATACTACCAAGGTAAGTGAAGCTGCCCACCTGATTAATCTTTTCATTACCCAAAGTCACCTTTTCATCTTCACTTATTCCTAGACTTAGTGACTTAGTCTTCCTAACAATAATTTTCAAACCAATTCTACACCCTGACCTCGTAAAACCTCTAAAACTTCATTCATTTTGCTCACATTTTCATCTAGGATGCTTAAATCATCAGCATAATCCAAGTCCAGGAGACTTGTTCCTCCCCATTTGATTCCGTGGTCTCCCAGTGCCTTTCCTGTGCTCCTTAAGACAAAGTCCATCAAAATAATCTATATAAAGGGGGATAGAACACAGCCCTGCTTAACTCCTGATTTAATACAAAACCAACTGCTAACCTCATTTCCTACCTTAACCGCAGTAGTGTTATTCTCTTACATAGCACTAATAACTTTAATGTATTTGTCTGGTATACTCTATAAGGATAAGACCTTTACTGAAGCTCTTCTATCAACAGAATCGGACGCTTGCTCGTATTCTATAAAACTGAGGACCAAAAGTATTTGAAAATTCAAGCACTTTTCAATTATTAGCCTAAGAGTGAAAATTAGGTTATCACAACCTTTACATTTTCTCAAAAAGCACTGTTCTTCTCTTAAAACATGGCCTACGGCATCTCTCGTTCTTAAAAGTGTCATATTACTAAGTAATTTACTACTTTCAGAGACCAGACTAATGCCTCGATAATTACCACACTCACTTTCATCACCTTTCTTATAAAGTGGCTTAATTAAGGTTTTACTAAAATCGCTAGGTACTTCCCCTTTTTCAAAAATCATATTCATAATCTTCAATAACTTATTTCTGGCCACAGAGCCACCATATTTAAGAAACTCATTTACCATCCTATCAGCACCTGGAGCCTTATTATTCTTTAATCCTTTTAGTACTGTTGCTAATTCTTCCTCACAAAACAAATCTTCCTTCACATCCAAGGAATCACAAACTTTTTCATTTTCTTCTATATTTTTTCCTGCAACTCTAACTTGGTTAGGCAAATTCTCAAAATGTTTGGCCTATCTCTCTTTAGTTTTTTCCTTTTCGCTAATTGTGACCCCATTCTTATCTTTCACTGGACCAAGTCCGAATTGAATACTCCCTCTCAATTTGTTAACGTTCCAGTACAATATTTTACTATTACGCCGTCTAGCTGCATCTTCCAGATGCTCGGCAATTTTATCCATGGCCTCCACTTCACACCTCCTTAGTTCATATTTTAATATTGTCTCTACTTTCTTTATATTTCTTTTGTTATCATACGAATTATCACTCAAACAATCCTTGTACAAGTCCTTTCTCCTTTTTATTAAACATAAAGCTTTTCCACTAATATTCTTAGCTGCAGTTCTAGCTTTCTTCCCTAATACACAATCAACCACTTCGCAGATTGAGTTCCTAGAACTTTTCCATCCATTCTTCACAATGTGAAAAATCAAACTTTCAAGTTTAGCATTCAGGTGCTCTTTAATAGTTTTTCTAAGGTTCTTATTCATGGTTGAATTGACGTCCTAACCTCTTTGAAAGTATCTACTTTTTTGAAATTTCAGTTTTAAATTAACCCTTGACACTACTAGATGGTGATCTTCACTTTTAACATCAATAACAGCACTCCTATATACCCTAGTATCTTGTATTGATCCTGCCAGTCTTTGGTTTACTATAATATAATCAATAAGTTTTGCTGTCTTACCATCAAGTGAATACCATTCTTACTTATAAGCCATTTTATGACCAACACCGCATTTGATACAACTAGATTGTTATACATACAAAATTGCAAAAGTCTATATCCATTAATGTTTTCTTTTCCTACACCAAATTTACCTAGGTTAGGGTACCATCTATCCCTATTTCTATCGACTTGGGCGTTAAAATCTCCCAGTAATAACATCATATTTCTACCTGGGAGCCTGTTTATTTGCTGTTGTAACTGTAAGTAAAATTCATCGGAGTCACTGGTATCACCGTCAGTCGGTTCTACAGGGGCGTATACTACTATAATTGATACCCTGAACTTTCTAGTCATAAAATGAGCAATTAGAATTCTATTATTAATACCTTACCAGCCTAAACAAGACTTAACAGCTTCCTTATTCATCATGAGCCCTACTCCCTGTCTATGTGCCCCATCCTTCCTGCCTGAGTAAACAAATTATATATCACCTACTTTCATGGTTCCTACCCTTGGGGTATGAGTTTCTGAAACTCCTAATAAATCCAGTTCGAATCGTCTGAAATCGTCAGTCAAAATGTCGATACGATAGGCATTTTTTAATGTAGTAACATTCCAAGTTCCAATTTTCATGTTCTTTAAATCATTGAAATTATTTTCGCCTCAGGAAAAGCAATGATCCCGGATACCAGTGCAGGACGGGTATCACATATCTTCTCAAGTCTACACTGAAGTGCTTAAGCCGGCTTACAACCGGACAGCAAGAAGTCCCTGGGGCCTCCATGAATTGAGGCTTTGTACAATCCTGGGCCCATCTTGGTCACAACATGGTTTTCAGCACTTGGCGATGCTCTTCTGTCAACAAGAGTCGAAATCCTGCACAGACAATCTCAAGCCTATTACCTCCGACTCATTATATATTCATGCCTATAAATATTATACTACTACGTGGAGGCAACCAATAATAGATAAATTAGCTAGGACGAGGTTTTTCAGCCCATAGACACCCATCAAAACATACCAATCCCAGAAGAATTGTCCATTAGTCAGAATCCCGTGCGAATGCTGTGTCGTTTACTAGGCTATAATTTCCTTGAGGGGCGCCACTCCTCAAGTGGGAATAGAGTTGAATGCAAGGTCTCCAGTCTTGCAGGTACCCCAAAAAGTCGAGGCAACACTTTGCAGAGGTCGTTGTCCATAGATCTGGATCTCACATTATGCAGCAGTTTATTTTTTCCAGAGAATCCTCCCGCGATGGTGCTCTGCGTTACCGTACCGTGTAATCAATTGCTGGAAGACAGTATATAATGTCTGGTTATTATAGACAAACCTGTGGGTCCTTTTGAGCATACAGTTAAGGGGCCTTCTTCCTCCGCCTGTATTTATGACTCCGGGCGAGGGTGTCCAAGATTCTATTATGGACCTCCAGGGACAAGGTCCCCCTTTGGTCTGTACCTCCTATGGAGGTACCCAAACACGCAGACTACTTCTAAATATATATAACTCACTGAATATATAAGTTATATACAGAAATATAGAACTCACTGAAATATTTAACCTACTACTTATAAATATATATAACTTACTGAATATCTCAGTTATATAGAGAAATATAGAACTCACTGAAATATTTAACCTACTACTTATAAATATATAGAACTCATGGACTATATAATTTATATACAGAAACATGTAACTAACTGACATATTTAACGTACTATTTATAAATATATATAACTCACTGACTATATAAGTTATATACAGAAATATATAACTTACTGACATATTTAAGCTACTACTTATAAATATATATAACTCACTAAATATATAAGTTATACACAGAAATATAGAACCCACTGACATATTTAACCTACTACTTATAAATATATATAACTCCCTGACTATATAAGTTATATACAGAAATATATAACTCACTGACATATTTAACCTACTACTTATAAATATATATAACTCATTGAATATATAAGTTATATACAGAAATATATAACTCACTGACATATTTAACCTACTACTTAGAAATATATATAACTTAATTAATATATAAGTTATATACAGAAATATATAACTTACTGACATATTTAACCTACTACTTATAAATATATATAACTCACTGAATATATAAGTTATATACAGAAATATATAACTCACTGACATATTTAACCTACTACTTATAAATATATATATATATATCACTGAATATACAAGTTATATACAGAAATATATAACTTATTGACATATTTAACCTACTGCTTATAAATATATATAACTCACTGAATATATAAGTTATATACAGAAATATAGAACTCTTATATACCCTAGTATCCTGTATTGATCCTGCCAGTCTTCGGTTTACTATACCATAATAAATAAGGTTTGCTGTCTTACCATCACGTGAATACCATGTTAACTTACGAGCCATTTTATGACCAAACACCGTATTTATTATAACTAGATTGTTATATCTACAAAATTGCAACAGTCCGTGTCTATCACCGTTTTCTTTTAGTACACTAAATTTACCTCGGCTAGAATACCCCCTCTTCCTCTCTTCACCAACTTGGGCATTATAATCCCAAAATAAAAATATCATATTTCTATCTGGGACCCTGTCTATTTGCTCCTGTAACTGCAAGTAAAATTCATCTGAGTCGCTAGTATCTCCATCATTCGGTTCTACAGGGGCACATACTACTATAACTGATACCCTGAACTTTTTAGTCATAAAATGAGCAATAGTATTCTATTATTGATACCTTCCCAGCCTAAACAAGACTTAGCAGCTTCCTTATTCATCATGAGCCCTACTCCCTGTCTATGTACCCCATCCTTCCTACCTGAGTAAACAAACTTTATATCACCTAATTTCAGGCTTCCTACCCCTGGGATATGAGTTTCTGAAACTCCTAATAAGTCCAGTTTGAATCGTCTGAATTCGTCAGTCAAAATGTTGATACGATGGCCATTTCGCCAAAAATTTTTGACTTAATACCCTAAGGTTTATTAGTTGTAGTAGAAGCACAAGTAAACATAATAGTAGCAGTAGGAGTACAGTTAATAGTAGTAGTCTTAGCTTTAGTAGCAGCAGTAGTGGTAGCAATAATAATAATAGTAGCAGTAGTTGTAGGAGTAGAAACAATAGTATTATGACGCAAATATTGTCTTTTGGTTAGTTCAACAAAACCCACAACAAGCGTCATAAGTTTTAATTTCACACACGAAACTGTTCCTAAGATATTGCTGATATGCCCTTTTGACAACCTGCATACGGGTGGCAGGTTGTCATCCGACAAACAGAAATATTCTCTGAAAATTTCACCTTCATACCTGCATAGTTTGCGGATTTTGAACTAGCCAGAAGACACTGTGGGTATTCATTTAATGCTGCTTGTACGGTTACTGTAACTAACGACACTAATGGCATTAAGTTGAAACTTTCAGGGAACGTTTAGAAGGAGATTCAATTAAACGAAAAACCCATATGCATGCAGGTATTAAAAGGGCATATAAGCACCATTGGGCATATAAGGACATAGGCACCGATGCTCTATCATAGCTAGTAATATCATTGATATTTTGAACGAGCTTTTATATGTTGGTTTTAAGTTGCCTGAGATTAAAATTAGACAAATATCGTTTAGATTTTGCTATCCACTGTCGTGATTTCCATTGTGGTTTCAGAAATTTTAAGTTACAGAACGAATCGTTTATCCACTGTTGACATTCCTGCAGTTAATAACTCTTCTTGTCAAAATGCTGCTGCTACTACTAACAACTAACCGCAGCACCAAGCCGCCTGAGGCAAATACAGCTACGCACGCTTCTTCTCCATCCCTTTCCGATATTTTCACAGCCTCTCCCTTTACACCTTCCCAGAAAGTTCCCATTGCTTTCCCAATCTTTCTTTACGAAATATTCCCACCCCAACCACGGACGACCTGCTTTCCGTTTAGCTTTAGACGGTTGGCCGAAAAGGAAAATCTTTGCCAATTTGTCATCCTTCATTTGAAGAACTTGCTCTAGCCTTCTCAACATTTCTCTCATTAGCCCTAGAAAGCGGGATTGAACCACGCTTTTCGTATAGCCTCCTGTTTGAAATACAGTTGGCCAGTCGGGTACCCAAAACAATCCGTAGGCAATTTCTCTGGAAAACATCTAGCAAATCTTCCTCCGCTTTTTTTGGAACGCCCATGCTTCAAAATCTAGTCGAAATAGTCGTCAGCTAAATTAAGTTTGACTCCGTTCAGTACTGCAACAATTTTCTAAATTAAGGCTCGATAATTTTTAACCTTTGAAAGAATTACCAAATCAATTTGCTTTCCTCGGTGATACAGCGAACAACATAAATTCTCATTTTGCTTCTATTGTACAGTAGTTTTCACAACTACCTCCTGTGCAGCCACCTTCATTTTCAACTGAGACTATTTAGGGCTCGCGCTAAATAGTCTCGCATGAAAGACATTACTCCTGCACGAAGCTGTATCAGACAGACTTATGAAAGCCCGTTTTGGAAAGAAGTACGGTAATATTACCATAGTCGTATGTTATGCCTCTTGCATAACATAGGTTACGCCTCTATGCGTCGTACTTACTCTGTAAGTGATGTGTTTAACGGCATGCTCAAGACGCAACCAAAGGAAGAATTCTACTCTGCTTTGACCATAAGTCTCATCACAGTGTCCCCGCACGATATAAATATTATTCTTGGTGACTTCGGCGCGACAGTGCGTGATGACATGGGTAGTTGGAGTGGCACAGTTGGTCTTCTATCTCCAAACCCACTTAACGATAGTAACCTTCACCTACTTGAACTATGCCAATCCCATGACATTTTCATCAGAAACACCTACTTTCAACGCAAAACTACCCACCCGTACACGTGATAGAGCAATGACGGTTGCACAAACAAGATGATCGATTACGTCATTATCTCTAAACGCTCGAGATCGCCGCCGAAGAACTGCAGAACTTACAGATCAGCAGAGAGCCAAATGCTCTCCTAAAGTATAAAATTGAGATATCGAATCCCTTTGAGCTCCTTGGCGCACTTTGCAACACCGAAGACGCTTGCAAGTATTTTAAATCTCAGGCGAGCGAATCAACACAACTAGTGCTTGGCAAGAGAAGTTTTCCGAAGAAATCATGCCTAACGAATGAAAAGCTGCAAGTCATAGAGCAAAGACTCCTTGATCCCCAAGACTCCTTGGGGACATGGCCACTTATCAAAGGCTTGATAGAGTGCGGAAAAGACTCATTCACGGGGACTGAACACAGACTGTTGCAAGGAAAGTCGATGAAAATGAACTAGCAGCAAAAAAGATAGGCCTGGTTAGGCCTGGGTATGATTCGGAAAACAATCAGAAATTAAATAAAAAAAAAGAGCTTTTCAACTGAAAGCAAGGAACAAATTTGATACCTATGAACAGATTATTCTTTGTAAGAAGGGGGCTGTCTCTTCCTTAGCTCCTTACTCTTAAATGTGAAGTTTGGCTCTTTTCCAAATTTTTTAAGAAAATTTGAAATTGGAAAAAAATATTTTTCAAAGCACTAAAAAACTTTTTTTTTAATGAGAAAGGTGTCGAAAAGGGGACAGTTCCCCTTATATACAGAGTGATTTACATTTGTTTTAATATTTAAACTTGCTCCTTACTTTAGTTGAAAAACATCTTCTATTTGTTAAATCATATTTCATGAAACTGTGCGACCTGGCTCAATAGTAACCAAAACTCTAAAAAACAGAATTTTTATACCAATAGAAATTCGAAAGAATTGGCTTATAATGCTGATTCTAAATATATTAGTTTCATTAAGTTTAGTCTTACCCATCAAAAGCTAGGAGCCAGAGAAAATTTGTCGGATTTTCGGAAAAAGGAGGAATGACCCCCTCGAAGTCATATAATTTTAATGAAAACAATGCAGATTCAGCATGTCAAAGAACCCTGATGTAGACATTTCAAGCTTACATCTGCAAAAATGTGGAATTTTGTAATTTTTACCAGAAGATAAATCACGGATGCGTGTTTATTTGCTTTCTTTTCCCATGGCTGATCGTATCGACCCAATAGGCCTAGAACGTCGGGATAGGGCTCATTTTCATGGAAATGAAAAGTTCTTGTGCACTTTATAAGTGACTAAAAAAATTGGAGGGCAACTAGGCCCCCTCCCACGTCACTTTTTCCCAGAATCGTCTTATCAAAATTTTGAGATAACTTTTTTCTTCAGCATAGTTGAAAGGCCCGAAACCTTTGTCTTTGGAGATAAAATGACCCCCTACAGCCCCTCGGAAATGGTTTTTAAATAATAAAAATCGCCCTTTGTTTTATTTGTTTTTGGGAAGTATGCAAACATTTGTTGGGTGGGAGGGGAGGACGAATTTTCTTCTGGGAGAATTTTAAATAGTTTCCAGGGGATGAAATTTTAAGAAAAAATTTTACACTGGTTGAATTTGCCAGAATTCATGTACGAAATTTCTTTATTTGTCTTGCTTTCTCTTTGCCGATTTAATTTTAAGCGTGGAGATGTTAAGGGTAATTGTCCGGGGTAAATTTTCGCCAGGATTGAATTCTCCAGAGGATATTTCTATAGGGAGGGGGATTTTTTCGTGGTGGTGGAGCCAGGTATCCTGGCGTTATTTAAAAAACGATCAGAAATAAAAAAAAAACAAGTTTTTTCAACTGAAAGTAAGGAGCAACATTAAAACTTAAAATAAACAGAAATTATGACGTATATGTGGGGGGTTGCCCCCTGTTCAACATCTCGCTCTTTGCGCTAAAGTTTAAATTTTGTCCCAATTCTTTAAAAAAGATTAAGAACAACAATCAACTTTTTTTAAAGTGCCAAAAAACTGTAGGTGGAAGAGCGAGGTGTTGAGGAGAGGGGCAACCACCCTCATATATGTAATAATTTCTTTTCGTTTTAAGTTTTAATGTTGCTCCTTACTTTCAGTTGAAAAGAATTGTTTTCTTTATTTAAAGAAGATTAGAGACAAAAAATTTTCTAAAGGCAATAGAAAAAGTATGTCAATTAAAGTAAAAGTATTTAAAAATGAAAAAAAGTAAGTAGTTACAAAAAATACAGAAAGCAATAGCCTACTTACAAAAGCTAAGATACAAACTCTTCGCATTAAGTTCTGTTGAGCAATGCCGAAGCGCTGGACGGAATTTTTTTAAAAATATCGACAGTTTTGAACTTGGTTATCAAACCCCAAAATATTTAATGCCTTTAGACTCAGTGTTTATAAAAAGTAACGAATTATCAAAGTAGTTTGTTCAAAGTAAAACATCAAAACTAAGATTAAGAAAATCCAACAAAAATATTTAAATCAGTATTTTTAATTTAATTTTGACTGCCAAAAGCCAGTATATTTGACACCTTTATGCTTCATAACTGTAAAAAATTAAATCTTTTTCAAAGTGAAAAATAGATAAATACAATCACTCCTGGAAACAAAAAAATTAATAAAACACAAAAAATCGTATCCGTTCAGGGGGAAAATACAGAAATTTTTAGCATTCCGTCCAGGGGAAACATTTCTGATTATAGTGGCTTCATATTTCAGCTCATGGGTATTATTGCAATGCAAGCAAAAGTTGACGGCATATTCTTACCGAAATTGCCCCTTATTAAGTTGTTTTCCTTGAATCTTCTATATTTACATGAAATTTCTTATGCACAAATATCTGCACTAATTACTTATGAAGGAAAACATATTTAGGGTCACCTTAAATATGTGACTCTTTGATTGAATGTTATCAGTAGTTAGTCTCTTATACTTTCGTTATTGACAAGGATCGTTATTTACTTACCATTCATTACTATGAAGAATTTGTTTTTGCTCCAACCAAACCAAATAGAAAAAATATTTATGGAAAACTGGTTAAGGGTTACTTAGTCACAAATTAGAACTTATATTTTCCTTATTATGGGTAAAAATCTTTCGGCAGGTAGCCAACACTGGGACAACAAACATTTTTTCCATGGTTTTTCCCTATTCTGCTTTTTTCCTTTGGTTTCCTTATAATTACTATAAAGTCCCAAATTTCCAGGGGGGGTCCATGCCCCACCCCTTGCCGGCACCCATGATACCCTTGGGACTGCAGTAGGAACGGAGTCTGAGATGCTTCCCAAAGTAGTGGACCTTTTTGAATGACTCATCTGTTGGTTAGATGCTAATTGTCTTTCCCCTAAATCTTGCTCAGTCAATTTTTTTTTGATTTTGTCCCGTATTTGTCAGGCTTGCCCTCAGTTATCTGAAATTTAGCTGTCAAGGGGTTTTCTCTGTAGACCTAAGAATCGGTATATCCAATTTCTCGGTATTCTTCTCGATAAAAATCTTTCATTGAAGCATCATATTTGATTCATTAAAATCAAGATGTTAATGAGTTTTAGAATTTCGAAGAAGATAGAAAATATGTTTCCTGGATCGATTTTGAAAATTCTGATCCATTGCTTAGTTCAGTACTACATCTTCTATTACCCTACTACTTGGATGTCAACTTTTTATTCTTTTTTGAAACCACTGTCATAGTTATTTGATAAAGCAAGGACCCTTACACAGGTAACAATTTGTTCTACAACTAACCCAACAAACCCATTACTTAATTTAGTCTACATTCTTCCGTGTGCGTCTTTCACTTTTCTTCTATTCCATCGAGATGTTCCCGCAGCCCTACAAACAACCCCATCTTTCCTCATTGATTGGTCTAAGCATCATCTTCATAATTCAAGGAATATTCAATTTACTTATCGGTGAGATCTGAATTCAATCCGCTAACCACTTGTCAAATCGATGGAATACTCTACCTGAGCCAGCTCAAGTACGTTACTCGTTTGGTACATTTTACAGAATCTTGAGAAATGTTTTAATGTCTGGATGACTTGTGTTTATTAATAAAAAATAAAGAAAAAACTATTAAAAATTGGTTTTTCAGGCCAACGAAAATATTGCACAAAACAAAGCGAATATTCTGGGAGGAAACCGCCTCTCTTCAGAGCGAAAAAAGAAAAATCAAGGAAAATGCCGAAAAAATGTGGAAAAGAAAGTTTGGTTTTCTCTCTGCGTTGTTTCGGTTTTCTTTGTCTTTCCACATTTTTTGGTATGTTCCTTGATTTTTTTTTTTGTTCGTGCTGAAGAAGAGAGGCTGTTGTCCTCCCGAAATTTTGCTTTGTTTTTTTGCAGTATTTTCGTTGGCATAAGAAAAAACAAAAAACTATTTTTGATCATTTTTTCTTTATTTTTTATTATGACAGGCCAATGCGGTTTAAAAAATTATGTTCATCGTGTTTTTTTTTATTACTTTCTTATTTTTTTTTTATTATTATTAATGGAGTGGACGACTCAGGGCTGGGTTAGAAATTTTGTCGTGAGAGGTATTTGACTTGTACACAGCATCTCTTGTGGGTTGGTTTCAAATATGGAATACATGTAGCCTACTGTTAAAGAAGTTCTGCTTTTTCAAGTTATGGTTGCTATTTGTAGAATATATAGTTGCTATAAGTAAAATCTGCACTACGAGTATGTCATCCACATGATTTGGTCAAAACCTAGATATTTTGCTTTTACCAACTTACTACAATATATGTAGCATATTGTTAGTTTTTGATTTTGGGTATTTTTTAGATGGATGCTTGTGTTTTAATTTTAGTTTTTTTCTCTTGTGTTGAGTCTCTTAAAGGTGGGAATGTATTATGTTGAAAAGGTTTTTTTTTATGTATATATTTTACTTTCGTTTCTCCCCTGTGTTTTTTTTTCTGGTCATAGACCCTTGCGAAGGAGACTATGCTGGTGTTTTTGTTGTGAATTTATTGATTGATTGACTGATTATGTTTCCAGATACCATGTCACCCATAGGCCCTGGGGCAAGAAATTTAAATTATGCAATTTGCCCATTTTTACATACAGAGTTCTTAATTCGGAAGTGGGAGAATATTTGACCTTGGTTCGTCCACAAAGGCTAAGAGTGCCGAGGTGAAATTTTGGAGAATTTTTGCGGGTATGTTCAACTAAATCAAAAGAGTCTATGCATCCAAGTTAGTAAAAGGGCTCCTCTGCAATATCTTAGGAACTGGTAAAAGTATTAACTTCAAGCTTCCAATGCCACTACTACTGCAACTGCTACTGTGAATGCGAATATTCGTGACAACGATTGCAACTGCTTGTTGCTGCGACCATGTGCATCTAGGTTATCAAAACGTCGTATGTGTAGTATCTTAGGAATGGGTAAAGGTATTAACTTAAAAATTTCAGGGACACTATTACTGCTATGACTGCATCTTTGACTATTTGCTTTTTATTACTATCTTTTTAGGAAACTTGAATTTAAAAATAACTGCTTTGTCTACAATAAATAACAATTAGAGTGAATTTTAAATGTATGTATTAAGAAAAAAAAATTATCGGTTAAACAGCAAACGAACCAAAATAACTACTACGGTATAACTAAAGCTCTCAAATAGAAAATGCGTTGTTCCCAAGTGATATAGCGACTATTCATCCAATTACTTTAACGTCCGGGTAAATATTTTCCAAGGTCTTCAACCAACTTAGTATGATTTCCAATTGCTACCGTAGATCAAGGCTAAAATTCAGGACTGTCTTATATCTAAGTAATTCAAAGTGATATTTCACGACTTGCTTTAACCAACCAGTATTTGTTGGCTTTAGAGAAAAAAGGGTTATTCCTTTTAAATAATTCTTAATAATTTAAGAATATTTTAAAAACAAACTAAATCTTGAGGATTTTCTTAACGTTATGTCACTCAATGCTAGAAGATCTTCAATTAATTTGAGCCAAAATATCATATAAAAATTGTTGATGTGAAATCATGATACGGAAGCAATGACATCGATTAGCAATATAAAATTACAAATAAAGAAATAAAAAAAATATTCACACATACAAAAAAAGTATATCCAGAGGACAGAGAACTCTTGACGAACGTAAGAATACATGAATCCCAGGGGATGTTCATTCCAAAGCATAAAAACTTCATCATCTTTTTTATGAAATAGGTCACACCTAATACAACCAAACTCAACCGAAGCAATTTGATACCTCGATCTCTCTTTCTATGATCAAATCAGTCGTAGCTTATCGTTTTGTTCAGCCCTCTTATCAAGCTGCCAACGTTGGGGGTTTGGTATTTCTTTATTTTACAAACTTCACACTAACAAACTTCATACACACTCTAGCCATAGCACACATAACAAACTAAATCCTGGGGACTTTTTGGAGGTTATATCACTCAAGACAAGAAGATCTTCAATCAATTTTAGCCAAAATATCACATATAATTCGTGGATGTAAAAACCATGATACGGAAGCTTTGATCTCAAGTAGCAATTTAAAAGCACAAACAAATAAAAATTAACAAAAATATTCGCTTACACAAAAAGGACACTGAAACGACAAGGACAGTATTGAGGAATGTAAGAATGAATAAATTCTAGGAGGCCTTCAGGATGTTTTTTTTGTGTGTGTGTGTTTTTTTTTAATAGACCATCAATAATTTAACTAAACTGGGGTGAGAACGAATTGATACCCCTTTCTGCATTATCAAATCAGCTGTAGTTTACTGTATTGTTCAGTCATGATATCAAACTGACAAGTTTAGCGTTTCGTTGCTTTGAAATTTTTGAACTGAATCTGATCCTTAAGGGACACCATGACATTCTTCAGATGAGGATAGGTGATGCCACCAAAACATCAAGTGACAATCAAACTTAAAAAAATCGTCAAAAATAGGCAAATTATATAACCGCCGTTACAATTAAAGGTCATATCTAATATTTTCACATTTCTGAATTAATTGCCGAAACCGTTTCCTAAGTGCTCCTCAAAGTGAGGAGGAGGCTCAAAGTGTGATTAAATTATTGCCTTACTAATCCGTCATTTGAGATGAGCTTAGCAAACCATTGTTAGCAAATATTTCAGAAGTTTTAAAACATCAGATAAGAATGTTTGCCGTAACAGCGACAATATGCAAAATATAATTTTTTGTAAATTTCATAAAATTTTGCGATTTGGGTAGGACAGTACCAACCGCTTTTAACTCGTACATTTGACATCTAATCACTTTGTTTGTTAACATTAAAGGAGTATTACAATGTGGTGTCAATTCACGGAAATGAATGGGAGGGGGGAGGCAAAATGCATTTTCTAAGATCTTCAAACATCCATCCACTAGGTCCACACTCCATTCAGCCATTTCAAGGATTTTTAAGACTGGATAACAATGATAACTCGGATCAATATACACAAATGAGCCCAATCACTCATCACAATTTTGGGTTTCAAGATACGACAAGCATCCATTGACCAGGTCGGCACGCCATCCAGTCATTTCAAGAACTTTTGATACATTTTCCGGGTAGTCTAGAAGATAAGAGCCAAAGTTGTACAGACGTAAATGTGAAACACACTCCACAATCCATTCTCGGCCAATAAATAATATCCCTTTCTCTGTTAAATCTGAAAAGAAAAAAATTATTATTATTTTTAGCTTTACTTACACTCTGATGTAGATACACATTGCTGGTTTCTAAATGTCAAGTGCCCTTTTAGAGCCCGCACTGAAATACCCCTCCCTCAACGCAGTATTTTTTATTTTAAATGACCTATCTTCCTGCATTTTAGCTAGTTTTGTCGTATTTAGCTAACTTTTCTTTTCTTTTCCTTTATATTTTTATACATTTCCTTTTTTTCACCTTCTTCATATGTTATTTAGTTTCTAAATATCTAGAATGTCCATCCAGAATGCCCTTTCAGAGGCCATGTTGAAATAACCCTCCGTCTGCATATTTTAATTAATTTTTTTAGTACCTATCCCCTTCTTCTCTTTCTTTTTATATTTTACATATCTCTTTTTCTTTATTGTTACCTTCTTCACATGTTATTTTGTTTCAAAATATTTGCAATATCCATTTGAAATACTTGTTCAGAGCCCAAGCTGAAATACCCCTTCTTCAACACATCAGTTTTAATTTCAAATGACATTCCTTTCCGTAATTTAGTTAAGATTAAGAAAAAAGAGCATAAAATTAAGAAAGAAGAGGAACTAAATAAAGAATATAGAGAAGGGGATATTAAGACCTTATGGCGTATAGTTAAGAAATCTATCCGAGGAATAGAGGTTTATGATGGTATACCAGCAGTGGATTCTTGGCCTATATATTTAGAAGAGAGAAAAAGAAGTGATAAGGGACCAAGGAAGAACTAGTTTGAGTGTAGATCTGGTATCTGTAGTAAGTGATGATACACCAATGAAAAAATATGATTATGATTTTGTTGCTCCCATCCAGGTAAATGAAGTTTGGGAGACAATGAAAAGAATGAGAGGCGGGTCTGCTCCAGGTATATATGGGACTCCAGGCGCACTTTGGAAGTGGGGTCCTGTGTGGTTGCTGCCGGTTATAGCAGGGACATTTTCTTGTGTATTGAATAGTGCAGAATGGCCTTTGTCTTGGGCTACGTCTATTCTAGTGCCGTTATTTAAAAAGGGGGATAGATTTGATTATGGGAATTATAGAGGTATAAGCCTAGGTAATATGCTTAGTATGGTTTTCGCTAAGATATTATGTCGTACAATAAATAGTTGGATAAACCAAAATAGAAATTTATCAGATTCGCAGGCAGGGTTCAAAAAGGCTATAGTCCTATAAACAAGATTTTTATTTTATTAGGGATGATTAAGAAATAAATTAGGGAAAAGAGGACAGACTATTTTGTTGCATTTTTGGATTTAAAAGAAGTGTTTGATGGAGTGGATAGCTTAATGATAATGAGAAGCTTAATGATAGAGTCGTTGTTAGCCCTAGGGCTAACAAGGTACTTGTTAAGATTATAGCATCTATGTATAATACAGTTGAGATTGAAGTACGGGTAGGTAAGGATTTTCTAGTTATTAGGAGTAGAGCTGGTGTTAATCAAGGATGTACAATTTTCCGAAGGCTATTTTAATTGTATATTAATGATTTTGAAGAATATTTGATAGGTAAAGGCACCCAATAATTAGTCTTTCAAATGCAATTGTTCGTGCACTACTTTTTGCGGACGAAGTAGCACTAGTAGCAGAAAGTAAAGAACATTTGCAGCAGCTACTAGATCTAGCATCTTCTTATTTTATGAATAAGAGACTAGTATTAAACGTAAAAAGTCTGTAGTTGTGGTTTTTAGGAAAAATGGAGAACCGATAGATCCGCAGTGTCAGTTTACGTATGAAGGTAGGACACTAGACCGTCTAGATGAATTTAACTACTTAGCTTGTATGCTATCGTCAGATGGGAAGTGGAATAAATATTTAAAGATAGTAGAAAGTGAGGGAAATAGACTACTAGGAGTGTTAAGTAACAGTAGTATTAAGGAAAATAGGGATGTAGGATTTCATAAGGGAAAAATTTAGAAAGAATCCAGTTGAGGTATTTTAAGTGTATGTTAAGCCTTGATAACAAGTTTAACAGGTTAGTGCTGAGAGGTGATATGGTAGTAAAATGTATGAGATATACTAGGCTAATTAGTATGGTTAGATATCGGGAAAGGGTGTCATCGATAGAAGATAATAGGCTAGTTAAACAAGAATTTTTAATGTTGCTTCAGGATAGCAGGAAGGATTCGACGCCAAATCAGCTGAAGAATGTTAGACCGTGCAGGGCTAGGTAATTGTTGGAATGAGGGAAAGAGGATAGGAGGGATGGCAGGGACCGTATCTAGGTTAGTTGCTACTAGGTTAGATACTCAGGAAGTTCAGGTTTGGCAAGCTGAAAAGGCCGCCTCGCCGTCCCTGGGGCTATATGCGGAGGTTAAGGAGGACTGTGGCGAAGAAATTTATCTAAAAATGGGATTAAGTCCGGAAGATTTAATATATAGATATAGGCTAAATCAAATTGAAAAGTTCGTCCGGATAGGTATGAGACATCCTGACGATTGTCCTGAATAATCAGTTTTAGTGTTTAGTCAGTATACGTTTTGTTGTTGTATTTTTGGCTTGTTTGTTGTATGTCACTATGGCCTGATAGGGTTTTCGTGTGAATAAATCTATCTATATATCAAATTATCTAGCTCTCTATTTGTAGTATCCGTCCCTGTTTTCTTTCATTTTATCTTTTATAGATCACTTTTTCTTTATTGTTTTCTTCTTCACATATTATTTCGTTTCTAAGTATTCATCTGGAAAACTCTTTCAGAGCTTGTGCTGAATTACACCTCCCTCAACATAGCGTTTTTAGTATATTTAAATAGTCTTTCTTTGCGTAATTTAGCTAATTTTTTAGTATCTACCCCTTTTTTTCTTTACTTTTATTATTTTTATACATCTCTTTTTCCTTATTATTACCTCCTTCCAATGCCATTCCGTTTCTAAATATTTAGAATGTAAATTTGGAACGTTTTGAAAGGGCCCGCTTAAGAAATGCCGTATATATTGTGTCTTGTAAGATCAGATCGAAAAATTATGTTTTATATGTTCTGAGCTACACATTCTGCAAATCAAACTGCATATGCTACGAACTACAACTTTGACTGCAGCAACTTAAGACTTCTTTATTATACACAGTCCTTTGATTTTGGATGACTATGATCTACAAACTTGAGAACAGAGTGCTATATCTGATAAGCTTCAAACTGCAACCTGATGCTGCAGCTACCAAATAATGTGTTTATTTTATATACCGCTTGGAATATGACGACTAAACTCTTCAAACTCTCACATAAATGCTACGATAAACTTAAAACTATTTAAGTTTTAAACCACAATTAGTAACTTAAGTTTTTTTATGTTTCGATTTCTTAAACTTAAGTTTTATGTTTTCGACAGTCTAGATTCAGAGTTCATGGTGTTAAGACCTCTTTTTGGATTTAACCGCTCGCTAATAATTGGTAAAGGATTATAGTCGCTTCTTGGCATTCAGCCAATATTTTGAAAATCATTAATTAGCAGATCCGAATAAATCTGTTCCAAAA
>NC_142796.1:45334553-45444469 GCF_049724085.1 Artemia sp. Qi Xiang Cuo
CACGATAATTTCTATTACCAATGTGTATTTGCCGTAGTTGTGCCAACTAGGTAAATTCTATTACCGGAATTTCCCCGTATTTTGCACCATTTTTTGAGGTTCCATTAAGTATTATCCAGAGTGACTATACCTACCGAAACTCAAGGACAAATTATCGCAATGGTTACTGAATTACTTTTCTTATAATAAAAAGAGAATTAAATACTTGCAACTGAAAATTGCTAAATAATACTTATATAAAAAAAACTAACACAAAAATATTATTTGCGAGCAATAGCGATCAATCTTTTATTATTCAGTTAACCTGCTTTAATCATTCTATAGAAAATTTGATTATCTTGTCTCAGAGTTCAACTACTAGATTTATTTGAATAGTAATGTTGTTTTTCTTTCGTCTTTTTTGCTAAAATCTAAAATATGCAATGGAAACCTCCATAAAATGTTGAAAGTGAACTTAATCCTGATGGTGTGGTTTCTCATAACGTTTTTTTTTTTTGGCGGGTGAGGGGGATTATTGACTTTAATTATTGTGAAGGAGTGCGCGTAGCAGTCTTGACCTCATCTGACTTGGCTCTGTAGTGAATTGTTAGTAGTAGTTATAGTTTTTATTGTAATTTTTTGTCTCGTTTTAGCGTTAAAAAACAGCTACTTCTGAAGTAAACTTTCCAACTGCAAAAGCTTATAAAAATCTAACGACTTAATGTCTAACTTGCTTAATGTCTAACTAGAAGAAAATTCTTCTAGGCTCCAAACTGGCATGAGAGGGGCTTTTGGTAAGCCTCAGGGCACTGTCGCCAGAGTCCGCATTGGTCAGCCGATTATCTCAATCCGTTCTGCTGATAAAAACAAAGCCCCCATTATCGAGGCACTCCGTCGTGCTAAATTCAAGTTCCCAGGCCGCCAAAAGGTACATTTCATTTATTAATGTGTGAAGGAAAATTACATGATTTTAGAATTTATTATTGCTTGTTTATATAACCATACCAAAACTCAGGGTTGTCACTTAACTGACTTCTGACTAATTTAGTGATTCTCCACGAGTATCCTATGATTTCTGGTTTGTATAATTATATTTGACATCTTTATAGCACTGTACTGCCCTCAGTATAATTGAAATAGCCAAAAGTATAACTTTTTACATAGATCGCATTTTAAACTACCAAGGACATCAAAACATTTTTCCCTTTGGACCTGTCTTAGGTCTATTAATGCCTGAAAACAGTGATTTTCTCAGATATCTGTTTTGTTTGATATAAAATAGTAAAGTTTTAGGGTGGTACCACAGTGTCGTCTGTTCTGTCACGTTGGAACATGAAAATAAATGCAAAGGCAGGGTTGTCTAAAAATTATTTTTGTCATCTATTTTTCACCCAAGCATCTGTTAACTGCTTGCAATGCTTTATTGCTGTTTTTGAGTGTTTGGATAATGGCAATGTTTAAACCATTGCTACCTTATCTGTAAAGTAGTGATAAAAGATAATGCTAGATAATTGGGGAGATTTCCAATGGCAATTTGGTTTTATAGAATTGCTTATTTCACTCTCCTGACAATAAAAGCTGTATTTGATTGTCTCCTGTTTTATGCATTGATTTATTTTTATACTTATTCGGTTTTGAAAATTAGTGGTGTCGAAATTAAATTCTATATTTAAGGCATGGATTTCGCAATATTTTTTATGGTTCTAGGTGTTTACCCCCGCGGAAAATACCCCCCCCCCCCCGTGGAAAATAAGGCTTTCCAAATTTGAGAATTTTATTTGAGTTTATTTTTTTTTAATTTCTATTGGGGGGAAGGAATTTTGGTACTTCTGTATTATGCGCCGCTCACTCAAGTTTACGCTGTGTAAAATTCGAGAACACGCCAGTTTATTCGTTAGTTTCTTCGTTACTTTAGAAATAAATTTGGGCTATAGATTTGCATATTAGGGGGGGGGGAATAAAGTATAGCGGGTCTGCATGCAAAATGTGTTTGGTAAAATTATTCTGCATATTAGTTAGATAGAAAAGTGTATTTTAAAGCCAAATATATGGCCATGAACATAGTAAAATAACATAATGAAAGGCACAAATAACATAAACTTTGATCAGTGATCATCATGAAACATTACATTAACCTAATAATAGTAGTTAATACTTGGAAAAACGGTCATTGGAAAAGAAATACTTTAATACTTTACCCCCAAATACTTGGGGGTAAGTAAAGTATCCAAATACTTTACCCCCTTTTGTGCAAATATATAGCCCAAATTATATATTTCCCATATATTCTGTCACTTGTCTTTGTCTTGTCTCGCGCTAAGCGGAAAAAAACTAACGAAGAAACTGGTTTGTTCTTGAGTTTAACAAAGCGTAAACTTCAGTGAGTTGCCCATAATACACAAGTACCAAAACTCCTCTCCCCTACAGAAATTAAAAAAATTAAACTCAAATAAAATTCTTAAATTTGGAAGGCCTTCTTTTCCACGGGGGGGGGATATTTACCGGGGCTTTTTGGCTAGTTTATCATTAAAAAGATTGCACGCCTGTTTGTAGGAGGCATTCTTCCTCTACTAAGTAGATTTTGGTCAATTTCACTTTCAGTTTCTATTGATCAACAAACCCATGTGTTATTGTGAAATTTAAATTGTAGATTATTGCCTCAAATTGTGAGTCAGACATTTTTCCTAACCTAGTGTGTTATTATCCTTATTAAAAGACTCTAAAGTGCTATATTATACTTATTTACCTTGGATTTTTATTGTGTTTAATGTGTTTTTAATCGGTGATATATAAGTGTAATTCCCTAGAGACTTCAACGTTTCCTGATTTCGAATTTTCTTTGTCGCTATTGCCGCTGCGAAGTTGCCTATATAATTTTCTTTTGGGCGATTCCGAGAATTCAACCAAAAAGTCGGTGAATTTGCATCCTAGTGTCGATTCACTGACTAAGCAAGCAGAAGAGGGGTAGTCACCTGCCGCAAGTCCCGGTGTACCTGCCAGGAGTAAAATCCCTTAAACTGCAGGGGTCAGGTGAGCAGGGATCAACGCTTCCCTTGCTGAGTAAGCTTTAAAGATGCTGCGATCTCCCCCAAAAGCACCAGCAAGCCCCAAAAAGAAGCAGAGGCAAACCAAGGAAAATAACCCGGTAAAATCAACCCCAGGAAATTCTAGTATTCAACAAACTGAGTCACCAGCAAGAAAACGAAAAATCTCAGAGCTTCCACCATCCCTAACTGCTCTAAATTATCATATTTTAACAATTAAAAAGAAAAACGGAACACCTTTTGTAACATATGATCATGTATTAATCAGAAAAGTAATATTTAAAGTAGCCAGAGGTAACTTTGAATTTAGTGTTCAAAAATCAGGCACGGCAGAACTTTATTTCCAAGATACTGAAGGAATAGATATAATAATTCAAAACTCTAGCTTAATTCAGCTTACTAACTCAGGAATTGAAGCCACAAAACTCATCAGAGAAAAGAAATTCCAATACGTATTTCGTGGAATGGATCCTCTTTGGAATCACAAGAAAACAAATCTCAACTTTTAGACTCATCAAGAAGAACTTTTCCCATCACAAATATGACTAGGCTCAACAAAAGAAATGGAGAAAGCCTGACGCCGAGTAAGTCAATCTTGCGATGAAAACAGAGCTCAAGCATGATGTATATCTTTATGGGCAAAAAACCCCTTTCAAGCCCTACAAGGCCAAGCCTTTATACTGTATCAAATGTCATGTACATGGCCACACTAAAAACAATTGCCAGCAAACAAATCCTTCCTGCTCCAAATGTGGAAAAGACAACCATAACTCAACATCCTGTCCTGCTCCTGAGCCGTACTGCAAAAACTGTAAGACCATAGGGCACAGTGTATTTCAAAAAGATCTATGCCACACCCACCATCAACGTGCAGACATTCTCAGAATCTCAACTGAGCAAAACATTCCTTTCTCAATCGTTGCTGCAAAAATACCCAAGACTCTAAAACCAAGTGCTGTCCCCACCCAAGTTAAGGAGGTGCAGAAAACCCCCGACATCCAAGCTTATCATTATGCAAGCACTTCTTATTCTAACGCCCTCAAGGGTAATAACAATAGCGTAGATGTTCCAGGAATAACCCAGTTAGCCAAAGGTAAGACCTGGCAAAATCAAAACACAGTTCCAACACTTGAAGCTACTCATCAGATGAACAGTTCTGAATTCCAAAAGCTGGGCATATTTCTGACTCTAAATCACCTCATCTCAACCTCTGGACAATCAGAGCAAGTCAAAGCTATTCTCACAAGGTAAGCAATTACCACACTTCTAGGCCAACAAGTTTGGTGACAAGCTAACACTAAATTTGAGAAACTTAGAAATGGAGTGGCCTTACCTCCTGCTTCTCAAGAAGTATTAAAACAAGTCCAGAGAGGACAAAGAACCAAGGCCCTCTCAAGTCATCATTCCTCTGATCTTAAGGAAGAGACATCAGAAAAGACAAGCAAACTACGGAGGGACAATGCTCCCTTAGTAAAAGGTAATGATAACTCAAAATTTCTGTCTTCAGAAGCAAACTAGGAAATTATAATTACCATCCATGAATAGTTTTACGATTTTGCAATGGACTATCAGGTCTCGATATATTTTAAAACTACATGAACTTATCGCATATATTATTAACTATAATATTCATCTTCTTTGCCTCCAGAAAACAAATGTAAAGTCTCAGACGAGTAATTATACCTGGATTCCATTTTTATAGAAAGGATTGATTAACCAGAAGGAAAGGAGGCGGAGTAGCAATCTTCTCATAAAGGATATATCGCATTCGGCAATAGCCCCGAGAGGGTACCGGAATGAGATTGATGTGTTAGCGTGAATTTAAATATCCAAGATAGACATCCCTTAAAAGTCTCTTCCTTTTACAATCCCAATGGCAGCAATGATATTAAAACCGTGCTTGAAGAAGAAACAAGAGATTAAAACACTCTTATTTTAGGTGGCTTTAATGCTCATAGCTCTATATGAGAAAATTGTGTACACTCCAACATTGCGGGTAAGATTATAGAAGAGTTTATCCTCACCTCTAACAATTTCACAGTTCTAACTTCCCATGGCCTCCCCACCCACTACAATATCAGGAGTAATACCTCATCAACGATTGATTTGCAGATTGGTCCAACATGGCTTCAGTCTCAAATCCAGATTTCTCTTGTCCCAGATCTTCCGACCGACCATACTGCAACCCTTATCGAAATTTATACAGCAAAATACACTCCTGTTACACCAACTATGAGATTCAATCTGAAGACAGCAAACTGGACCGTCTTCAAAAACATATTAGATAGCACTGATTACTCTACTATCAGGCTAGAAGAAGATATTGAAATTAAAGCCACAAAACTAAGTGACACTCTCTTAACAGCAGCAGGAAACTCAATCAAGAAATTCTCTAACCAAATGTCTAATTCTTTGTTAAAGAAGTCTAACAAAATCTGGTGGAGCCAAGACTGCGGAAATGCAGTTCTAAGTAAAAAGAAAGCAAGAAACAATTTCCAGAGGCATCCAAGCCAAGAAACTTTTGTTGCTCTTAGCAAGGCTGAAGCTTTAGTAAAGAAAACAGTTTTGAAAGCCAAGCACTCAGCTTGGAATGACTTTTCATCCAAAATTGACCATAATGTCCCTTCAAGTAAAATGCCGTCATTCATAAATCTAACGGCTGGCAATAACAAAACTTACTATTCAAAAATCCCCTGTCTTACAGCAACGAAATCCACTTTAAAGACTAGCTAAGACATTACTGAAGCATTTGCGATTCAATTCAACAAAGAGGTCTTCAGAGTGCATAAAGGAAAGCCTAGAGTGTGCAAGCTGCATGAGAAGACAAATTTCAAGAAGGAATTTGTATGTATGTTTACCAAATCCGAGTTAAAGAAGGCTATAAGGTCGTCTAATTCTTCTTCAGCACCAGGAGAAGACGAAATAAGTACCCAATGGATCATAAATGCAGGAGAAACTACTCATGGACTACAAAAATATTCCCTAGGATGTGGAAACAGGCCATTATAATCTCAATTAGAAAACAAGGCAAACCTCCAGATTTAATCAATTCCTACCGGCCTATCTCACTACTATCAGTGCTTGGAAAACTTTGAAAAGATGCTAAATAGGAGGTTAGAATGGTTTGTGGAAATTAATAGAATTCTACCCAATTCCCAGGCTGGCTTCCGTAAGGGGCGTAATACCGTAGACAATGTAATCTAGCTTGAAGCAGCTGCAAGAAATGCCATAAATAGCAGTGAGATCATGATAACAGTCTTAGTTGACTTTGAATCAGCTTTGAATTATGTTTGTATGTATTGGATGTGTCAAATTATGAAAGGGATGGATCTTCTAGATGGAGTTATTAAGTTCCTTTTCAGTTACTTACCTGAAAGAATATACAAGGTCCGGGTGCAAAATGACATATCTAGTATTTCAACATTGCATGTTGGGCTCCCTCAGGGGTCCATAATCAGCCCCCTTCTGTTCTTATTAGTTTTTAGTGAGCTTCAGTTTAGCAGTGATTCAATATCCAAGCTTGAATTTGCAGATGACTTAGTTCTTTGGTCAGCAGGTAAAGATTTAAACATTATTGCCAATAGTATTAACTTAGCATTATATGAATTAGCAACTTTTTCTGCTGCGTTTTCCCTACCTATCTCCAAGCCTAAGACAAATGCAATCATATTCCACAACAAAAAGTCCGTCATACCACCAAAATTATTAGTTAATAATGTGGAACTATAGAATATGCTGTAGCCCCTAAATTTCTAGGAGTATACCTGGATCCAAGACTGACTTGGCAAAATCAAATCAACTGTGTAAAAAATTCATGTATGCACAGGTTACTCATCCCTAAGCGACTGGCAGGGTCAAAGTAGGCTAATTGCCCAAAAATACTCTGATTTTTACAAGAGGTTTATTTGTTCAAAGATTGAGTATGTCACTGAAGCATATGGAGAATGTAGTAACACTAATCATGCCAAATTAGAAACAATCCAAAATATGGCTAGCAAAATTTCTCTACTGCTTCATGCTCAGTGCCCCTCTAACAAAGTAAAACACTTGACCGACCTGCCCTCTATTTTAGAAAGACAGAATATGTTGATCATCAAATATTACAGCACGATACAAGCTATGGGTTATGAGCATGATATTTTTAAGCTCACTTTTGCCAAAGATGGTATCTCCCATAGTTTGACATCTATAAGGTCATGGAAAACATTTAACAAGCTTGTCCCATCTTGGAAACTTGACTCACCCTGTTTCAGTCATTTCCTTGTCCCCCCAGGACGGCAAATGTCACCTCCAAGTGTTTCACTAGAGTTGATACCCTTGCAAAAAATAAATTACCTGCCAATCCAAATACAGACACTTTTTCATGAGGAAATGACCACTTTGTATCCAGATTCTCTCCAAATTTACACTGATGGTTCGGTTAAAAGCAGTAAATGTGGCTCTGCATCTGTTATCCCAAGTTACACACTGAATATAAAAACCAGACTTCCAGACAATACCTCCATCCTCACTGCAGAGCTATCGGCAATAAAAGAGGCTTTAAAGGTCATCAATATTAACCCACCAGCTTCGTAAAGAGTAGTATTGCTCTCAGACTCCAAAGGTGTCCTTCAGCTCATTGATGATATCCATTGGAGTGCTAAGGACACAGACCTGAGGACAATCAGAGATCAATTAATCAGTCTCCAAAATAGCTTCATTGAAGTTAAGATCCAGCATATCCACAGCCACCAAGGCATCAAATATAATGAGGTAGCAGACCAGCTAGCTAGTAGCTCCTTGAATAATCCAATTAATCCTAATTTGAAGGCCCAGACCTTCAGAGACATACTCAGAAGAAGAATTCCTTCAAAAACAAAAATGCCCAATCCATCCTTATTTTCATCACGGGCAGATAACATTCTTTATAATAGAATCAAAACCAACTCTTTGATCCAGAGGAAAGAGGAGTTTATTTGGCATAAACGGACCGACCCATATTGCAGATTTTGCAACTCATTTCCAGAATCCTTGAACCACCTGATTTTTGAATGTTACTGCATCCAGCAAGAAGTAATCAACATTAGGAGAAGTATTTTCGATTTCTTAAGATATAATAATATCTGCGAGTAGTTCACATAGATGGTAGCATGACTTATTCCTGACCCATCACCCCTTCTGTAGATTGAAAATCGTCATGAAGCCAAAAAGAGACCGAAGTGGACTCCAGAAGGCTTGGCATTTTAAGAAGAAGAAGATATATTTAAGTATTTTCGTCTCGGATAAAAGTCGGAAAGCAGTGTTGTTGACCCAGAAGATTACTATATATACAAAATTACGTCATTATCTACAGAATAGTGCCAAAGGGTAGTGCTATACAAATGAGGAAATCCGATAGTAGTTTTATTTTAATAAACTACCTGTTTCACCCTCCTGAAGGCAAAAACTAAAGTCTCTCTCAGTTTTGGAAACTGATGTATCAGAAAATTGTGTTTTGTATTTCGAGCAAAACTAAAAAGATGCCTATTAACTTTTTATCCAAGAAGATGGTTATTTTACTATTCTTCCAGAACTCTTAGAAAGTGACAAACAACAAAAGTACGAAGAACAAAAGGGAAATCTTTTTGTAAGATTTTCTTTTATATATTTTTGTCTTGCTGAGGACGGCCCTTGGACATAGGGCCGAAATATTCATTCAAATTATCTCCACTGTCTTACAAAAAGATTTCCCTTTTGTTCTTCGTACTTTTGTTGTTTGTGATGGAAAGGCAGTGTGGTCTTCGTCGCTATTTTCTTAGAAAGTGTTTCTTTTTTTATGGGGGAGGGGGGTCTTTTTGTGCCTTTTTTCGGATTGGCTTTTTGGCTAGTTAAACAATAAAAAGATTACAAGTGGCCTAGGTCTACAGAGTTAAAGTTGAATAAAGAGTAAAAAGTTGAAGCTTTTTGATAAAACTAAATGTGAAAAAAGAATTTTCTGTTTGATAACGCTTTGTCTATGTGAAACAAAAATATTATGGCTTCATTGTAAGTGGTGTCAATTCACGAAGATGTTGGGAGGGGTAATTTTGCTGTTTTTTTATTAAAGAGATATTTTCAAAATCTCCCCCCCCCCCCCGATTGACACCGTTGTTCACTCTTTATTGGGCTCAAATTTTTAGTAAAATATCTACCCAGTCAAAACGGCAAAACCTATCTGGGATACTGCCATTTCTGATATTGCCATAAATTCATTTTTCTCATTGGAATAAATTTTTTTGTAGGTCTTTTGACCCTTTGAAGTGTTCTGGCCCATTATATTTTTTTTTCTTCTTTCTCTTTACTATTTTTTTCTTTTATAATCTTGACAGAAACATTCAAATCTATTTATAAATTTGTATTTTATTTATAAATGCAACAGCAATATTGTCTAATAAATTATTTTTTTTCGCCTGTATTTCAGCCAAGTACTCATTAACTACTCATATTGCTAAATTACCATCTTCGACCCATTGGAAAAGGGCACTATCTATAGCATTGCTGCCTTATCTATAGAGTAGTGACAAAAGATAGTGCTAGAAAATTGAGGAGATTTCCAATGGTGGTTTGATTTCAATCAACCACCTATTTCACCCTCCTGACAACAAAACGTGTTTTAGATATTCTTTTGTTTTGTCAATTCCTTTGACCTTCGTTCAGTTTTGGAAATGTTTCCAAAAATTTTGGAAATTTTCAGTTTTGGAATTCCTTTGTTCAGTTTTGGAAATGGATTGTCTAAAAACATAAATGTTTCATCGTCGGCTAAATAAAAAAAAATACCTGTCAATTTCTTTTATGCCTTTTACTATTTAAAATTTGCTGTTAATTATAAATAATATGACTGTTTGACCTAGCTCTGAAAGGAAAAGTGTAAAAAGAGTGTTCGTAGGGACGGGGGGGGGGGGGCCGAGGTTTCCAGTAGCAGCTTCTATAAAACATTCTATATTTGATTTGAATCTTTTATTGGAAGGTGTACTTCAAATTACGGTTATGCCGACCCCTTATCACCGTGAACTTCGTGTTTTTGTTAGTTGTTTCTAAACTCTAGGCAGCTACTTTCTAAATTGTTTATTTATATATTTTCACTTTATTTCCTAATGGAATAAAGCCAGTAACGTCGTAGTTATTATATAAAGCCATAAACTGGCTTTACATTATAGCCACTATTAAATAAAGCCAGTAACTGGCTTTACGTCGTAAATTCGACGTAAAGCCAGTAACGTCGAAGAAATTAATTGAGTCATCGTCCATCAACAACTCAAGTTTATTGAATACTGTCGTTGAGTTGTAGAAGAGCACTATACATAAATTTACTACTTTATCTATAGAGTAGTGACAAAGGTTAGTGCTAGATAATTGAGGAGATTTCCAATGGCAATTCGTCTTTGAAGAACTGCCTATTTCACTCTCCTGACAAGAAAAGTTCTGAAAATAGTCCATGTCGGGATTCAGGTTTGTTTTTCGGACACAACTAATAACATATCTCTTAATTTTACGTTCAGGTTTCTTTGGTTGTTATTTTACTGCTACACAACCTCAAGAAGGCTGTTATTTTACTGCTTCATTTCATCCCTAACGTGGACCTAGCTCAGAATAAGAAAATATGTGAAGATGGTATTGGGACATAAGTTCCCGATGTGTGCTTCTTTAAATTGTTATTTAGTTTTACATGAAAACTGAAGCATATTTTAGTTCAAAATTTACTCATAGCTACTTTTTGTCCATGTTGGTGTCAATTTTGAATATTTTGCTAAATTGGATTTATTTTTTTTTTGTTTTACTTTTGACTCCTATAGTTTTTTTTTTTTTTTTTTTTTTCACAATCTCTATTCTTTGCTTTTAGATCTATGTTTCAAAGAAATGGGGATTTACTAAGTTCGAACGGCCCGTCTACGAAGAGATGAAGGAGAATCACCAGCTCGAACCTGATGGTGCAAACGTTAAGTACAGGCCCAACCATGGCCCGCTCGCCAACTGGAAGAAATGGATGACGCAAGTCCACCAAATGTAATTGGAATCAATTGTTTGTTTTCGTTTTTGATGAGAACCAAATAAATTGATTTCTGGATGAGGTTTTGTTGGGTTTATTCTTCAGTAGGGTTCCCACTTGGAATTTGGATTCTTTTTCGATCTGAAAAAAGATTGCTATAGCAACTGATATGTATAAATTAATAGAGGATTTATTCCACCAGGGTTGGACAATATAGTTAATTTTGGCGTTATTCCGAGTCCTCTGAATTAATAAATCTGTATTCTTTGGTATTGTAAAAAAAAAAAAAAAATTATTATTTGTGCGATTAAAAAATTTACGGGAAATCGTAGCGCCTAATGCTGTGTTGCAACATGTCTACCTTTCGGCTGAGAAGCTGGTTGAAAGAGGGGCGGGGGTGTTGCTGCCGAGGTCATGACAATGTTGAAGACCGCTCTGCCTTTCCATGGCGATAAATAAAAAGTTCATATAGGGATAAATCCTTTTAATAAACAGTGATGAATTTCATAAAAAGATACTAGGTATTTTGATTACATATGCGGTGACCGTCAACTCATACAAAATGAAAATCATTGTACGTTTCTTATTTTAAAAGGGAGTAAAATTTACACCCTTTCTGTTAAATTTAGGAGATGGTGGGGGGAGTGTCTGAAGGGTGAAGGACACATTTGGTCCTCTAGTCGTACATATAAAAAAAAATTGGGGCTCTCCGCTTCAAAAAGGGGTTGAATACGCTGGTCTTAGTGCTATAAAGTTGGAGGGGCCTTGGGACTGCTTTAGCCCTCCAACCGTGGTAATTAAACATATTTATGTAATTCCGATTCAAATATGGTAGTACATACCTATCCTTCTGCTGGTCATTGGTGGTGGGAGGTGTATGGGGATAGTCGATCGGCCACGGGCCCATTTCATGCCTCCAATAACATAGATTTAAAATTTTTGAAGATTCCCCTTCAAACAAAGTGTAACATGTCTGCCTTTCTGAAGAAAAAACTGGCAGAACAGGGTGGGTGCTTGAGGCCAGCAGCACTGCCTTTTTGTCTCCATTCATATTGATTGAAAACTCTTCCATGATTCTACCTACAACACTGTTCGAAAAGCTTGTCTTGCTGCGAAAGAATTTCGGGAGCATAGGATGAGTTCTGGAGAAGCCTTGGACCAACTTTGTGCATGATTTTGGTTCAAACAAGGTGCAACCTTCTTGCCTTCTTGTTGAAATTGATAGTGGGATGAAAGGGATAGAAGAATAATCATAGGCCTGGTTTTGCCCTCCAACCGTACTTTTTGAGAATGTGACGTCAATTAAAAAAAAGTGATGAAAGGGTACAAACTTTCTAATAAACAGTCTAGTGATGTAATAGAGAGAAAAAAAAAATGTAAAATAGGGGTTCTGTTTAAAAATATCACCCCTGGTTTTTGAGAAGAAATCACTTCTTGAGTTTACTATATATCTTTAATGCCAAATCCATACTTTTGAAGGAAAAAAATGGGCTCTAAATTCTTCTAAGGAAACATTTCTAAACAAAATTTTCTATCTTGATCTGCTACAAAGACATCTAGGCTCTATCATATATAACACAAATCGACAAGATAATTTGGCCTATCCCCCCCCGTTTAAAACAAAGTTGCAAAATTGTATAGCTTTTTTTAGGGGGGGGGGGGGATACGTCTTTAATGACCTTTTTTTCAACATCTGTAACGTTGGAAACATTTTGTAACCCCTCACCCTTTGTAAAAAAGTGATTTTGGTCACCTGTGTCCTTTTCTGAAACTGTGAATAGTTATGGACGAACTATTCATCTGCTCTTTAATGAACTCATTTTTTACCATCTCCTTTTGTTTGAACCTATCAAATGCGGCCTAAAAGAAGATGAATCGTCTTGACGACAAACTTTTTAAATCACACCCAAAATGTATGAGTAGCTTACGTCGACAGAAAATCACCAAAACCATCTAGTGTTTGGCGTTTCCTGGCATTTTTTGTTATTGTAGTAATAAAGCAAATTTATGCCGTTGGCATAGGCTAGTTGTCGTTCTTTAGTTTCTGATAAACGAAGATTGAAAAAGAAGAAAGACCAAGCGCTAGGTGGTGTTGTGATGTTTTCGACCCGAGGGCCAGTTTCTACTTTTGTAAGTTGCCCAATTTTTACGGGCCATGGAGACTGTTGGATCTCTGATTGTGTTATTGAGTATTTTTGTTTTTGTTTTTGAAAATAAATATATTTAAATAAGTAAATATCTATATTTCAGGGTTTAAAACGATATTGGTAATTTTTAGCTTTTTCTGACATCTATCGGTGAACGTCCAGTCGAAAAGATTCAATAAAAAAAAATGGTGCGTAAATGGCCGAGAAGAAGATTAATAACGCATCGAATCACTTCACTCATACATACTGATACATAGCCTGCTCTCAAGCTCAGGTTACGCTTAGTGAGGGAGGACTCAAATGTGGCAGAGAACCTCCGAAAGGCTTTGCTGGATAAATGCCCTCTAGGTTGCTGACGTACGAGAATAACATAGCCGCGGTTAAGGTAGGAAATGAGGTTAGTAGCTGGTTTCGTGTTAAATCAGGAGTTTAGCATTTAGGTTCTATCCCATTTATATTGATATCTTGATGAACTCTGTTCTGAGGAGCACAGCAAAGGCAATTTGAGAACAAGGAATCAACTGAAGTAAAACTCTCTAAGACTTAAATTTTGCTGATGAGTTGAGCCTCCTAGATGAAAATGTTGGCAAATGAGTGAGTGTTCATTGTGTAAGAGTAAGTTTGAAAATTAATGTTAAGAAGACTTAAGTTGCTAGGATAGGGAGTAAGTGAAAACGAAGAAGTGATGTTGGCTGAAGTGTGGGCACTCCGAAAGATCAGAGGATAATTTGCTGGATGTTTCGAGAGAAATTGCCAACAGGTTGTTTTGGGTACCCGACTGAATGAACGTATCCCAAACAGACAGTGCGAAAAATGTCGCTCAATCTCGCCTTTTAGGGCTGTAACACGTTCAGCCGATGAAGGATAACAACTAGTTAAAGATAAGCCAACCGTGTAGAGCCAAAACAAAAAAGCAGGTCGTTCCCAAAAGGGGGTAGTTGGATGTCTTAAGGAAAGAATTAAAGGAAATTGAAAATTTTTGGGAGGGAGTAAAGAGGGATAATTTGGGATGAAGGAGGGTGCGTTGCTGTGTTGGTCTTGGGTGGTTTGGTGCTACAGTGAGTTGATGTTTGTAGTAGTAGTTGTATATCTCTCCTGACGATCTTCTCGAAGTTGAGAATAAATTTGCAAGATGAATGGATTTGGCTTTGGTGGATGCTGAATCAGTATCAGAAGTCCCGTAAAAGTACCTTTTGATTCAGCCACGACAGAATAAAAGCCAGTATGTGAGGTTTCACGACGAAGTTTTAGTAGTCAGCGCAAGACATTTTTCGCCGGCAGCCGAATCTATCATGGCTCTGGAGATTTTCAATAGGGATCTACACGCCCAAGAGGGACTGATCCTCCCAAGTTGCGGGATTGTCTTACGGCTCGGATTGAGAGTAAAATATAATACTAGGAAACCCAAATTTGTATCCTGGCAGTAAGGAGATAAGAGATGTTGAAGTTTTATGCCTAAGTTAAAGAGTTTTGGTTTTGAACACCGTTTTAAATTATATTTACCTCCTGAGATATTAGGGACATAGTTTCGTATTCGAGCAAATTATCTACCGCTAAAAATAGAAAAAAAAAGGTTTTTGAAAGAAAAAGGGTGGCCTCAGAAACGAATTACTTTTGCCCTAGATGTTATACAGGAGCTGAGGATGTGGCATGCATTCTGGCTGGGTGACCAGCTCTGATTTAAGAAGTAGATTTTTTGAAGGTGATACCCTTGAGTTCCCGGCAGATGACTTAAAAAGGATAATCATCCAGGTTTGTAAATATGCTACTGAAGTGACAGAGAAAGGAGAGTAGCACATTTTTTGGAGGTAGGAGGGAGTGATGATTATAATTTGTGTTATTTTGTATTGTAAATTATAGAATAATGTGTTGTATGACCTTGTCAGGTTTATAATGAGAAAAATAATTGCAAGTATGATGTATTTATGTTAAAAGGAAAAGAGAGTAGTATAAGTTCGTGTTTTTTGGCCGCTATTTTTTTTTTTTTTTTTTTTGGTGGGAGGGGTGAGTAGATTTACGTTACTATTTTGTGATTTGAATTTTCAAATACTGTATTGATGGCCTGTTCTGCTTATAATAATTTTTTCTATGGGGTTTCAAAAATACCAATACGAGGTTGTTATTGAATTAAGGTCCGTGGCCGCCACCAATGTTCCTTTTAAGAGTGTTTTCCAAGGCTGCTCAGTTAATCACTCAAAGGCGGAACCAACTCACAGCATTGACGTGTTGCTGTTTCTTTTTCTTGGTCCTGAGTAATTTAATGAAATATTTAAAAGACACGTCTGTCTATACACCTTTTTCCCGCAATATTTTTTAGGTCTTACATTATTCGAAGTTTGAAAAAAACGAAAAATGGTCTACAATTTTCGTCACTGAACTTTCTCAAATCCACGAATTAATCTGAGTAGAAAAACTGATTCGAAATATCGATATATCAAACATCAAAAGAAAAAATATCGATATATGGGCTAATCAGATTATCGCCTAACACTAGTAGTAAGTGTCTGATCGCAGTTCCTGGCAGAAGAAATGGTTACAAAGCTTGAAAAAATGCCAAGTGTCGCCAGAAACTAGATGGCGTTGAAAGTTTTTTGTGTCGACATTAGCGCCAATTTCGACTTATAAGTTACCCATATTCTTTGCACTGGACAGTGCTGGTGATTATTTCTGAAACCGAGATCAAACGCTTATTACAATACTAATTCTGTCAACTAAATTAACTTCTTATTTTATTATTGTAATAAATTATTAATAATGAAAATGTTCAATAATTGATAATAAATATTATTGGAATAATACTTATTATTGTATTTTAGTATTGTATATTCATTTATTATAGTAAGCATTAACGTTACTGTTAGTTAATCAATAATTAGAATATCAAGCAATGAAATATTATAGTGTATTATCATTACATTAATTATCCCTTTCAAAAACTAACTACACTGCGAAAAACAAAGTGAATCGATACCAATTCCCAACTATTTATTGAAACCAACGGAAAAAACTAAATTGTTATTTTTCGTAGCCAAACTTGATCCTTGATTTTGGAGAATACGCCTCTGAAAAAGAAATATATGAAAGAATTTCGAATGAATACTTCTTCTACAAAATTTGCCCTGAAGCCGGTGTTGCCAGATGGGATAAATTCAGCTGACTTTTTTAGGGGGCTGCGCATTTAATTCTTTAAATAAGCATATTTTCTGAAAAAAAAATCGAAGTTGTATAAAATACCATATTTGGTGCATTTTCGTTTGATAAATGATGGTATTGGCGTGTTTTTTTTTTGGTTTGTGACTGCGCCGTTTTATACCAGACATTTTTCAACACTGTCTGAAACTGCAATAAATATTGGTAAACATTTTTTAGACAGCTTAAAGTTAATATATATTTTCGAACAAAAAACTTCAACAAATACAACGCACCTTTCCCCACAAAGGCTCAACGGCCCGTAAAGGATAATTATATTATTCGGTACGCCATTCAATTCTCTTAACGACAATAATAGTTGCTAATGTCGCAATTGCATTTCACCCCTTCCCCCCCTGATGAATAGATGGCACCCTGGGCTAAAAACAAAGTTCGTGAATTTATTTTCAAACTCATATTAAAAACTAACTTTAGCTGAGATGCAGGTACCAAATAAATATTGTAGGCCAAAAAATTGTTGTTGCTCTGTTATTCATTGTTGCAGAACGAGAAATAATCAACAATTATTAACCATCATTAATGATAGTTTAGTTCTGAGGCCCACTCTTCATCTGCAACATATCTTAGTCTGATGAGTGGCATCATGCTATGTAATTTGCTTCCTACAGAAGCAAATCAACCTGCGAAAATTGCCCTTGTCCCGTTTCACACAAATGGGTTTCATTAAAGTTTTTCAAAAATTTCTAGAAACTTACCCAGTTTTCAAAAATCGTATGAGCAACATAAATTTTTAACTTGGAATATAATTTTAACGTAAAATAACAGAGAAAAAAAAAATTAAAATTCTCCAATGTTTTAGATTCCAATTGCCCGTACGATTTAGGCTCGTATCAATCCTTTTTCATAATAAAATAAACATTTGCTTTCCATACAATGTTTTTAATGCTTAAAAAATAAGACGTAGATAATTTCGGAGACCACACTGCCTTTCCATGACGATAGAATAAAAGTTCAAAATATGGATAAAAGCAGTGCTTGAAAAGGGTCCGAAATTTGTTTTAAACCGGATAAAGTCCCCGTGGAAGACATTATCTCTTCAATAGAAACATCTTTGCATAAAAACGCAAATCTAATAAAAGATGTTAGCTTAGTAAGAGCTTCTACCGTAAAAACTCTGTCTAATTTTGTATAAAAGATTTTATCCCTATTTTGAACTTTTATTCTATCGTTAAAAAATAAGTTGTTGAGCAAGGTCAATGATTTTCAGGATGTCACCTATGACCTGATTCTTCAAAGAATCAGTATTTCGCCTTGCTCTGCTTCTTTCTTTAAAACATAATAGAAAGTTCGTCAAGAAAGCGACTGTTTACACTACAGGATATATTACTCAACGCAAAAAATAAAATTTAGCTACCGCAAAATTTTTCGAATTATTGTTGATTGAAGCTAGTATAATAACTAAATAGTATCATGGGCTCATTTTTTTTGTTTAAGTTATGCGTGCACGAGCAATTACACTATTTTCTACTTATGTAATTAAATAGCAATTATTCTTTTTTTTTACAAGTGAGACAAATAGCTTTACTGTACAGATAGGGGAAAAAAATTACATCACAAATATTTGGTCTAGACTTCCCCATCTGAAATTAGGCCACTGATCATAAAGGCATAGTTTCATGGTTGCCTTATGTGTTTCTTTAGATCTCAGCTGAAGAGTCAACTTTTAGTCAACTAATAAGTTTCGTCTGACCTCATCAAATGAGTCGGTAGGAGGGAACAGGGGTAGAGGTGATTAGTTGGTAGGGATGAAAAAGGACAAACAATTCAAGTTTACTTTTTGTTGTTTCTTACCTCAAAGTTTCCATGTTCCTCAAATTCCCTCTGCGTAACTAAAGTATTCTGGGGTGATCAAAAGGGCAATGGGCATGACATAATTCTGACTCGTATCTTGATCGTCAACTGAATTGGCACCCACATGGGCTGAGTAAGAATCATCTTCCTCAAAATTGTAAATACTGTTTCTCCTCTCATTCTGAGACTCGTATGGGTTTGGAGTCTCAAGGAAAGAAACATCAGGTGACACTACGAATATTAGTGGTTTTACTGATGATCTGTTGTTCTGGTAGGCTGAAATATTGCCTTTAGAATCACTTTTAGATGTTTCATTTGTGTCGAATCTGGGATCAAGGAGGGCTTTTTCAGTCCCAGCCATGCATTTCATCATTTTATTTACTGCTTTTGGCTTTTTAAATGCTTGAAATTGCCTTAAATTTTCAGTTTGGCTTGTTTCTGTTTTGTACATACTCTCATTATTACCTGAATTGTCACAACAGAGATGCTGCTTCAATATTTCAGTGCGTATTTCTGGTTCAATTTTGTTAGCCCAAAAACTTTCGCTCATTTCAGTTTTAGTCACTGAATCTTTTATCTCAGTATCTTCAACATCAGGTACTTCAAGTGAATCGCCGCTGATGGAAGTCACAATGCTATCTCCGTCAGTATGTTCAACGGTCATTTTAGGGGTTTCATTGGCGATAGTTTTACATTCTAAATCAATAGAATTTGCTCCACTGCAACTATTGATTGACTCTTTTATCTCACTTTTGATTTCAGTCCTGACTTTTTTCTGCAGTACTTCTGCCTGATTCAACGTTTCTGAGGTAAGATTCAAGTCTATTGCTCTTTCTTCAACTGTCTTTATAATTTTTGCAGCAACAATATCATTCACGTTTCCAGAGTTAAGAAAATCTTTAATATGACAAGATTGTTGACCACATCCATTTTCTGATTTGTTACAGGAAACTTCATCATTTTCAGATGGTGTTCCTAACTCCGTTGTCTCTTTCATTTCAGTCAGTGTTTGCAAGGAATCCACACTGAACCTTGCACTACTGCCTGTTTCCACTGAGGTGTCGAGACTTATATCTGTCTGCTCAAATAAACCTTGGGTTTCTTGCACCTCTTCAGCAATGATATTCAGTGGATTTAAATTCTCATTCCACACACTGCCATATTTTGTCCCATCTTCGATATTGTCAATTGTAGCACTAAGTAAATTTTCAAAGTCGGAGGCCATATTTTTGTAAATTCCAAAGTTTTTCGAATTTTCTGAAGATACTTTCTGGGCATCTTCATGTTTTCTCATTTGCTCATCTCCGTGTTCATATAGTTCTGCATGAGATGCAGCAGCAAAAGACTTGCCATCTTTTTCATGAAGTACTGTGGAAGATAGCACCTCAGATTCCTTTTCATTTCTGTTGGTCTTTCCTTTACTCAATTCTTCTTTTGAGTCCTTGAAACCCTGAATCACTGAATTCATTGGACTTATCGTTTTGAACTCTTTTTCACCTTCTTTATTACTGTCCGGTTCTAGTATAAAGGATTTGGAAGTTTCCTGGTCGACAATTTCTTCTAAAATTTGGTCTGTGTTACAACTAAATTCGGATAAAATATCCATCGTTGTGTCCAAAGCATCGTCAATGGTTAAGGGTGTTTCTACAACATCACCAGACTTATCATGAGTACAAGACCTGTCAGTGCCTTTTTTGTTAAAGCAACCGTTTTTACTATTATTTTTGTTTTCTTCACAAGAAGTAGTTTTCGATATAGAAATATCTTTTTTAGCTTCTCCTTTAGTTATTTCATTGTTATGTTCATCGATGGGCTTTTTAAAACACGAATTATCAGTTTTAGGTGCCTCATGCACAGTCTCAGAATAATTCAGTGGTTTTTTATTCTTTTCAGTTCCGTCTTCAAGTTCCGTCTTTTCAGTTCCGTCTTCAAGTTGCAGTTTGTTTAATTTGTCGTCTGTATCACAGCCCTTTAAATGTTCTATATCCATTACCACAGAGTGTTTATTTGATTCTTTAGTTGGGGCAGGAAGTAAAAGAGTAGATGTCCCTTCTTCTAAAGAGTTTTTAAATGGTGGAAGTAAAGAAATATCACTATTTACGACAGTTTTGTTAAATGAACTAGCTTTTCCGTCTTCTGGGTCTGTTTCCTTGGAAATATCAGTAATTGCCCTTGTAATTTTTTTGGAAACATGAATATCATTGTCATTAGACTTTATGCTTTTGATTTCTTCTTTATTGCCTCTTTCGCCAATTGCAGGAATTGTGCCTTGGTCTTTATTTAAAACTGCTTTTACCATTTTAGGTGATATCAAGATGACATTACCAACTGGCAATGCTTTTTCAGACGTTTGTATTTTTAGTTGTTCTTTTTCACTTCTTGTGGACTTGGAAGTGATAGCCTCGGGTTCATTTGAAATAAGAGAGTAATTTGGTTGCTTTTCGGCTTTCTTATTGGCTTTTCCAGGGCTCTTAGAATATTCTTCTTCTTTATTGCTTGTTACTGTAGAATTATCTGCAGAAACGTGAAAAAAATCAACTGGATCATCTTTCTTTTGTATTACATCGTTTCCGGCTTTTGTTGGTTCTGAACAAATATCCATGCTTTGAATTGCCTCTTGCTTATTTTCTAAGATAGTTTGTTGTTGCTCCACACCTTCAGAAGAAGAACTTGGCTGGTCTTTGATATAACTATCAGTTATGTTCATACTTTCGTCTACTTCGCTTTCAATTACGTTTCTAGCAGGCAAAGAATATCCGTTTTCCCTTTTTGTAATGTCCTCGTTAATATCACCGCTAAAAAGCGGAGGTTCTGAATTCTTCCTTACTTCTAAGCCTGCTGTTTTAACCACTTTAAGATTCCCAGTAGTTTCAACATTAAAGTATCGGTTGTTTGAGTTTGCTCTATTTTCAATTTCAGGAATTCCGTAATTGATCTTGGAAATGGATATTGGTATAGCCTCTGCAGTCACTTCAGTAGTTTTTGCTGATGAGTCGGTGGATTCTCCGTCGTTATTTTTAGCTTGATCATCGATTTTTAGTGGTTCCAAAATATTTGTTACATTGGACTCTATAGGCTGCATTTTTTGATCATCGTTTTTCTCTAAACTAATTTCAATTTGGATCTTACCTTCTTCAAAAGGAGAAGTAGCTTGCCGAAAAGAAATCGTCTCGATTTCGTTGACATTATCTTCAATAAAGCCTGTTTTTTCAACGTATTGTCTTATAGCTTTAAGGTACCTATGACTTTTGTTTTCAAGAGCACTGTGAAATTGTTTCTGTTCAGTATTTTTTTCCAATTCTTCTAGCTCTGGGTTTTGATCTTTGTCTTTCTTATCTCCATTATTTTGCTGGCTTTCTGCTAATATTGCCTCTACTTTGAAATAAGTGTATCCCTGTTGTACTTTTTCACTTGGGCTCGCAGCATGTTCTGATACTCCAGTTGTCAGAATGGGATCAGCTACTTTCGTTTTAATAAGGAGTTCTTCCTTATTTTTCAAATACGACGAACTTGATTGACTGAACTGACATTCAGTTGGATCATCAACCACGTCTACTTCTTTAGTTTTTGCGTCAACTTTACTAAGTGAGCTTTGAGGGATCTTGAAGCTAGCTCGCTCTTCTGTATTTGAATCACCTACAACAACATTCGTTTTGCCATTATCTCTTTTGTTTGAAAGTATTGGGGAGCCTGATTCTGCACATTTAGTAGTATTTTCAACCGCCTCTTCTTTCTCCGTTTTTGCTTCAGTTTCTCTGAGTGAGCTTTGAGGAAACTTGGAGAGAGCTTGCTCTTCTTCGTTTGAATCATCCGCAGTATCAACCGTTTCCCCATTATTTCTTTCGTTTGAAAGTATTGGAGAGCCTGATCCTGCATATTCAATAGTATTTTCAGCCATGTCTTCTTTCTCTATTTTTGGTTCAGTTTCTCTGAGTGAGCTTTGAGAAATCGCAGAGAGAGCTCGCTCTTCTTTGTTTGAATCAGTCACAGTATTAGCAATTTCGCCATTATTTCTTTCGGTTGAAAGTATTGGGGAACCGGATTCTGCACATTCAGTAGCCTTTTCAGTCACGTCTCCTTTTTCTGTCTTTGTTTCAATTTGTCTGAGTGAGTCTTGATGGATTTCAGAGTTAGCTCGCTCTTCTTTGGTTGAATCACCTACAACATCACTCATTTTTCCACTATTTTTGTCGCTCATGAGTACTTGGGAACCTGATTCTAAACAACCAGTCGCGTTTTGAACAATGTCTTCGTTTTCAGTTTTTTCTCGATTTTCTGAGTGAGCTCGCTCTTGTTTGTTTGACTCATCAACAATAATATTCATTTCGCTATTATTTCTCGTGTCTAATTTGTGAGTCGCATTACCTTCAAGAATATCTAACCTCGTATCAAAATTATCGCTAAAGGTTTCATTTTCTCTATGTGGCACTTTGTTGAATTGGGGCACATCCCCGATGGTGTTTTCATTGAATTCATCTTTGATAGTTGTTTCGCTCCCACTCTCAATTACTTCTTCAATCTTAATTTGAAACATACAGTCTCCTTTTAAATGAATATCTTCTATTAAAAGGTCCTCTGAAGGTCCAGGTCTGAGCATAGGGGCTCTTTCGTCAGTTTTGTCGCTGGTACTTCCTAAAAAATTACTCAGCACTCTATCAGCTGTTATGTTTTGTTTTTCAACTGCTGTTAAAAAATCATCACTGTTTGTGAACATCTTTTCCGAAAGTTGCAAAGCAACCTGACGATCAGATTCCAGGATAATTTCTTTTTCTGTCCTGAAAATGGTCACAGTCTTTGGGGCCTCACTTCGCAGGGTAGCATCAGGAAAATTTTCGTCTGCAAGTTCAGAATTATCGGTGAATGCTGAATTTACCGTGGAATCACTCTCCGCAACATGTGTATCATCTTGAGCTTCTGTAGGAATGTTTTTGTTGTCTTGATTATTCATGCTTCTTCAAGCTCTTATATCCTAGAAAGAGATTTTTGATATAAATGGAGAAACGCAAATGGAGAAAGCGATTATCTAATCTGAGAAACACAAAGGAGGAAATAAAAGTTAGGAAGTTTCAGCAATCTAGAGGATTATAACAATGGGGCAGGATTGCTACAAACAAACTTAGACTTGGATGGGAGTGCACAGTTACATACAAGCGTACCACGTGTATATATGTGTTGGAGGGGGCCGAAGTCAGAAAACCCTCTAGGGCTGCAAAAATTTAATTTGAAAACTATTGAAAACTTGAGACTTTGGTAGCTTTTACTACTTATTTGGATTTTTGAGCAAAGGGATGTTGAAAAATTGTAATTTTGAAGGTTTGTTATGCTTACTTGAGTAAGTGTTGCAACTTTATTAAAACAGCTTCGCAAGAATAGACTCTAAGCTCCGAATAAGTCCAAAGGAAAAGAAATCAGCTTACCCCTTTGGTTGTTTTCTTGACGATGTGTGTTTTTTCTGGTGGACTATTGTTACTTAATTTATGATTAATGGAACGATTCCGGGTGCTTTGTTTGGCCAGAAATGGAAAAACACATATTTGGGTGACACATTGCATTTTGGACATTTTTTTTTGCTGATATTTGGGAAGATGTGCAAACCTTTTTTTCAAAATTTAAGGAGGGGAGTGGGAAGGCTTGAAAACTTTTAGTCCTCCCAATTTAGTGCTCCTGTGTGGTTTCATCATACTATATTGTAAATACAATCATTCAAAGTGGTGTTTGAGCTATAGATACTGGAACACTTTGCATAAATCTTGACCAATTTTCTCTATATCCAAGCAAGTAAATTCTTCTCTGCAAACTTCACTAACGTATAAATATCCAGTTGACAATAAAGAAATAATTCCTATTTATTAGCTCTGATCAAACTCTACATGATGGACTGTTTGGTATCTTGGAGAGCCGCTGAGTTAAGGGAATGAAAGTTTCAGGAATATGCCCTGAGCCCCAATGATACTTAGGGATGGTATAGTATATGTCTCCAACTCTTCTCCCCCCCCCCGAAGAGGTACCGACCTTTGATAACTATATACCAATTTTGTGTTACAAATTGAATTTTTTAGAAATAGACCTCCAGCTTATATACACAAGGTATATTATCTTAACTCATTCTTGATGTATAAGGTTCTAAAAATCAATAAAACTGTCTCTTAAATTAAAAAAGAAACCTTGATTTAGCTTAAAATCGTGCTGAATTTATAGGAATCGTGATTTGCAAATAGATTTGCATTTGAATGAGCCATTTCCCGACTTTTTACGACTATCAGTCTTTACGATGGTCCGCGAGGAAAAAATAACAAGAAAAGAAATATTACTAGGGAGATGTATAACGCTTTACTCAATTCACTTACATTGACTATGATTACGTTGTTAGAATTTTATTATTAACTTGCTAGAATTTTTATATGATTACGTAGTTAAATTTTATCTGGTGATAGACCTGTCTTCTATGCAATCTTGTAAATCTTTTGAATTAAGAAAACGGTAGAGACTGTAGCTTCATAACAGCTTATTAGGGTATTTTCAAGGCAGCATATTGCATCTCTCTGACTCAAGAACTTTGCAAGATAACAAAAAAACCCTTCATCTGGAATCTTACCTTAACTTCTTTCTCCAAGAAGGAGATTCAGTGCCTTTACACAGAACAGGCTTTTGAAAGCAGCACCAGTCCTTCTTGTTTGCTCCAAGAAAAATTCCCTTCCCTCAGGAAAGTTCCTCCCACGTAAAGCACATCCCTCCCCTTTATAAAGACTTCCGGGCAATTTCATCCTTGCTGAAAAATTTCCCTCTGTAAAATTTCTTGCAGACGATTCAGACTAAAAAATTCTCCTTAGCATATTTGATTTGAAAGAGGATTTAATTTCTAATCGTTTTTCTGATCCTTCTGGAAATCTCCCCTTCGTGGAAATTTTTCCCGGAAATCCAAACCCGCTGGAAATTTCCCCGGAACATCTCCATATGCAAAATTGAGTCGTCAAAAGGAAAGTAAGACAAATAAAAATAATTTCTTACAAGAATTCTATCAAATCCCCCCGTTTAAAATTTCCCCTGGAAATTTCATTCCCGAAAATGTCCCTCCCCAAGGAAAATTCTCCCCATGGAAACTCACCTCAAGCACAAAATCCTCCCTCCCCCAACAAAGTGTGTATACTTCCTTTTGCTTGTAAGCAAAATGTTTGTCCATTACTTGTAAGCAAGTAATGGACAAATTTTATATCTTACAGCCCTCTCCCCATGGACCCTAGGGGGGGGGGAATGTTACCCTTAAAGGCATGGTTATTCAATTTTTTCAACAATGTTGATCATAATGGCCATCTTAAGATTTTGATGGAACGACTTTGGGAAAAAAGGGGCGTGGGAGGGGGGTTAATTGCCCTCCAATCGTTTTGGTCATTTGAAAAGGGTACTAGAACGTTTGATTCCCGTTCGAATGCTACCTCTCCCGATCTTCTCGGACCATTAGTTCGGTACGGTCACCCTTGGGAAAAACTAACACGCATCCGTGATCTTCTGGCAAAAAAAATGCAAAATTCCACATTTTTCTATATAAGAGATTGGAACTTTCACTAAAGGGTTCTCTGATACGCTGAATCTAAAGGTGGGACTTTCATTAAAATTCCTTGACTTATAGGGGGTTTTGCCTCTTTTTTGAAAATCAGGCAAATTTTCTCACTCTCGTAACTTTTGACGGATAAGACTAAACTTGATGAATCTTATATATTTGGAAGCAGCATAATCATCTAATTCTTTTGATGCATCTATTGATATCAAAATTCCGCTTTTTTAAAGTTTCGGTTACTATTGAGCCGAGTCACTCCCTATTTACAGTTTGTTACCAAGAACCGTTTGAAAGTTATAATATTCCTAAAATACTTGTTGATAGGGTGAAATTAGGCAAAGTTAATGCTTTGTTTAGTTTTTGCCCCCCCTAAAAGGACACTTGGCTCTTGGTAGACCTTAACCACCCCTCTCAAAAAAGAAAATTGAAACGAAGTTTTTATTGGCGAGAAAAACACAGTACCTAAAATTAGAATACGGTCAAATTTTTCACAACCCTTTAGTGCTGTGAGACTTCAATTCGTTTTTGTTTAAATAGGTCTGATACAAACTTCGACTGCAATGACATATCCTAACAATGTAATCATAGTTAATATAATAGCGCTGAGTGAAGTGCGATAAATTTCCCTAGTACTATCCCTTTCCTTGTTATTTTTTCCACGTGGATCATCGTTAAGACGGATGGTCATAAAAAGTCGGTAAAAGTTCAATTGCAAAAATGACACTGAAGAGTTCTGGGGTCACTGCACATCCTTGCACACTCTTTTTGCCATCTAGAAGAACGGGCTTCCCCGTGGGAAATCCCACGGAAATTCCCACTCTTTATTTAAAAAACCTGTCAGTCTCATAAAATGACTTGTCTATTAAATATTAACAACTTGTTTCATAGCTCAAATAAAGTATGGTCCTATAAAATATAATCCAATAATGACACTGAAGAGTTCTGGGGTCACTGCACATCCTTGACACACTCTTTTTGCCATCTAGAAGAACGGGCTTCCCCGTGGGAAATCCCACGGGAATTCCCACTCTTTATTTAAAAAACCTGTCAGTCTCATAAAATGACTTGTCTATTAAATATTAACAACTTGTTTCAAAGCTCAAATAAAGTATAGTCCTATAAAATATAATCCAATAATGACACTGAAGAGTTCTGGGGTCACTGCACATCCTTGACACACTCTTTTTGCCATCTAGAAGAACGGGCTTCCCCGTGGGAAATCCCACGGAAATTCCCACTCTTTATGTAAAAAACTTCAGTCTCATAAAATTACTTGTCTATTAAATATTAACAACTTGTTTCAAAGCTCAAATAAAGTAACGCTGGTGATAAATTAATCAGAAACCTTGTCATTCTTGATTTGTCATTCAGTTTCATTAGCAGCTTTGTTTTGTATCACTGGTAAACACCATATGGGGGAGGGGACCACCCACTCTCCCACATCTGGTGTACATCTTGTAGTGCTGTTTGTTATACCAAGTGTGGCACACTTTGTACCAAGTGTTGCTAACTTGCCCCATGTCTACCTCCTCGGGCCAAGCGTAACTCACTTCCACCACATGTGCAACCTCGAGGACACAATTATTGAGAGTGGGTGGCCCTTTACTAAAGAGGTAAATAGAGCGTTTTTAGTAGACTCAAAACCTGACATTTGAAGAAATAATCTCTAGGAGTCTAGGAATTTTCTAGCGTAATTTCTTATGGTAAATTCAAAATATAATTAGATTTTCTGTCTTTTAAGGTTTCTCTTACTGCTATTACTACTACAACTACTGACAACTATTTGCTGCACGTAGCCACCCAAGACCAACCCAGCTGCAGAACCTCCCCTTCCACCTATTTTCTTCGAAGCGTCACTCTTTAACTCTCCACCGGATTTCCAGTTTGTTTTCAATACTTTCTCATGACCTCTTCCTACTCCATTAGGGGACGACCGGCTTAGCTATCATGCTTCATCTGTAGAACATGGAGTACCCATCTTAATATAGTCCTTGAAATTGGGATATGACTTTTATGATTGCTTGATAAAGGGCTAGTCAAATGAGTGCCTAAAACTATTTTTAGAAAATTTATGTGGAAAACATTTAATACATTTCTCTCAACGTTTCAAGACCTCCGCGTCTTATATCCATACTCCTGGGGTCCCGAAAATCTAATCTTAGTTGATTTTTAAAACTTTTATGTCTGAAACACAAAAAATTGTTTTGAGAAACATTCTTAAGCAGTTAGGAAGCTTTTATTTACTAGAATCTAACTCTACCGAATTCGCAAAAAGCTTAAAACTATTTCCCAAAACCTTGTTGTTTCTTTAAAAATGTTGGGTTATTTCTCTCTTGATTTCAATAATTTGAAGAACAAACAAAAATTTTTTTTTATATTTTCACTGAAGAAATGACTGTGGACGACTTATGTGTTTACAGGGGATGAATTGTCAAATATCGGGCTTCTTGGGCATTCACCTGGGGTCAAACGAAAAGCGGTCTCCTGAATCGGGTGGGAATAAGTCATCACAAAGGATTTGTGGAATAGATTGGGGCCGTCCTAGCCGACTGCTTAGCATGCTAGACTTAAAATCATTTGTCCCTAAGCATGGGTTCGATTCCTGGTGTAGCTGGTTATTTGGTTTCGAACGGGAGCCAGTGGCGTAACTCTGTAAGCACAACCAGAGTCGACTTAGCTCTAAATGGGTACGTGGAGAAATCTGAGGAAGCTAAACAGGAAGTGCGAAAGCACAGGATGGCTGGCTCCAAAGCCCCCATCAAACAGTTCGTGGTAACGAACTGTAAGTAAGGAGCGACCCGGCTCAATGGTAACCGAAACTCTAGAAAACGCGTTATTGATACCAATAGATATTACAAAAGAATCAGATTTCAATGCTGATTTCAAATATATAACTTTCACCAAGTTTAGTCCTATCCATCAAAAGTTAAGCGCCTGAGAAAATTTGGCTGATTTTCGAAAAGAGGGGGAAATACCCCCTAAAAGTTATAGAACCTTAATTAAAATCACACCATCAGATTCAGCGTATCAGAGAACCCTACTGTAGAGGTTTCAAGCTCCTATCTACAAAAATGTGGAATTTTACATTTTTTGCCAGAAGAAAGATCACTGATGCGTGTTTATTTGTTTGTTTGTTTGTTTGTTTTTTTTTTCCCCAGGGGTGATCGTATTAACCTAGTGGTCCAAGAATATCTTGGGAGGGCTCATTCGAACGGAAATTAAAAGTTCTAGTGCCCTTTTTAAGTGACCAAAAAAAATGGAGGGCAACTAGGCCCCCCTCCCACGCTTATTTTTTTCCCAAATTCACCCGATCAAAATTTTGAGATAGCCATTTTGTTCATCATGGTCAAATATATGATAAATATGTCTTTTAGGATGACTTAATCCCCCGAAGTTCCCAGAGCGAGAGCTAAAAGTTATGAACTTTACCCAATGTTAACATATAGTATTGGTTATAGGGAAGTATAAAGAAGTTTTAAGGAGGTTTTTTTTCTTGTAGTGGGCGGGAATTGTGGGTCGGTGGTTACGTTGGCGGATCTGTTCATGAAGGAAGTTTTCATGGGTAAAGGGAAATTGCCATGAAGGGGGTGCCGGACTTGCCAGCATTATTTATTGGTTATTGGGAAGTATACAACCATTTTCAGGAAGGATTTTTTCTGGAGGGGGGCTAGAGGAGGGGGTTACTCTGGAGAATATTTCCGTAGAGGATGTTTCTTTGGGGTAAGGGACATTTCTATGAAGGGGGCGCCGGATTTCCAAGCATTATTTAAGAAACGATCAGAAATTAAATAAAAAAAACAAGTTTTTTCAACTGAAATGTAAGAAGGAATATTAGAAATTAACACGAACAGAAATTATAACGTATGTGAGGGGGTTCTCCCCCAAGTCAATACCTCGCTCTTTACGCTACAGTTTTTTTTTATTGCTTTCAAAAGAGCTATCTATTCTAATTAAACGGCTTTTGTGATTCAGGGGTTTCTGAATCAAAATTTTTTTTTAACTTTTAACGTAAAGAGCGTGGTATTGACTAAGGGGAGAACCCCTTCATATAAGTAATAACATATACGTAATAAAAAACACAATAAAAAAACAAGCGATACGGCTCAATAGTAATCGAAACTTTTAAAAACGAAATTTTGATGTCAATAAATGTATCAAAAGAATGTGTTTATAATGCTGATTCTAAATATATAATTTTTTTAAGTTTAGTATTACTCGTCAAAGGCTATGAGCCTGAGAAAATTTACCCGATTTTTTAAAGAGGGGGCAAACTTCCCCTACAAGTGAATGAATTTTAATGAAACTCACACCGTCAGATTCAGCGTATCAGAAAACCCTATTGCATAGGTTTCAAGCTCATATCTGCAAAAATCTGCAACTTTGTATTTTTTGCCAGAAGAAACATAGACGAATATAGAAGTTAGTTACGTAAGTTAATTTGTAAAGACATCCATTTAGCAAAAGAAAAGTAAAATTTTTATACAAATAAAAGCTGCATTAACTAAAAAACGATCAGGAATTAAATAAAAAAAACAAGTTTTTTAAACTGAAAGTAAGGAGCGACATTAAAACTTAAAACGAACAGAAATTATTCCGTATATGAAAGGGCTGTCCCCTCCTCAACGCCTCGCACTTTAAGATAAAGTTTGACTCTGTCATACAGATCTATTTTTTAAAACAATAAAAAAATTTATCCCAAAGAGCACAGTATTGAAGAGGGGACAGCTCCATTCAGATAAAAAATAATTTCTCTTCGTTTTAAGTTTTAATGTTGCTCCTTACTTTCAGTTTCAAAAACTTGTTTTTTTTATTTAATTTCCGGGCTAAAGGGCTATGAAATGAGATCAGAATCGCCGGCAGGGACTGTAAAATCCAGTCCCGTATTCTTTATTTTTTTTATTTTTACATATTTAAGAAAGTAACTGCTACACCTCTCCTCATAGCTTCGAAGTAGACCCATTTTACATAATTCCACTTGCTCAGATAGGAATATTCGAACTTAATTATACGGTCATGTTTAAGAATGTAGTACTTATGTATTAAAGTGACCTCACTCAAGAAGTGAAGTTACGTTAATCCTAATGAAATATACCAAAATATAATGAAAATATAATACTTTATTAACAAAATTATGGAAACTAAAGGAGGAAATTATGGGAAGCAGGCCAAGCAGAACGCATAATGTTAAATACATAACCTAACCGAATCACCTCTATATATTAAATATTTGATAAAAATATACCTATATTGTAGTTTCTCTCAACGAGACTAAGCTAATTATAACCTACTACAGACAGACAAACTGGTTTTTCTCAGATCTTACAGATCAAAATTCTTGAATGGGGTCACTTTAATACGTAAGTACCAAGAATTTTAAATCTCAAACCTCTCCTGATAACTTCTGAACAGCATAATTCACAATAATTTGGTTACACTTGCACAGGTAGAATAATTCAAATTTAATTTAAATCATTTACGAGTCCTGTAATCAGGGACGCCCTGAGGCTCATTTTATTGGGGGGGGGTGATCTTCATAAATTTTACTAAATCACTACCTGATTTATGCCGAATTTTCTGCAGAAATCAATAATTTTGCTAAATTTCAGCTTATTTTGCAAAATTTCTGCCGAAATTTTCACCTTGGGTGAAAATTTTACAGAATGCCAAAACTTTTGGGGCGGGGGGGGGGGGCTCACCCCATAAAATCCACCCCCCTCCCCCTCGGGATGCCCCTACCTGTAGTGGTGCGGTGGGTTTGATCTCAGCTGGGGAATACGGGACCTAGAGTTCGAACTTAGCTGTAGCAACACAACGTAGGGCTTGGGATTTGACCCCGGTGATTAGATTATGCGAAAGCGTCTCCATACTAATCCAAAGGAGGAGAAGGATAAAGGATAAGAATAGCCTACTTTTGAAAGATACTTTTATCTAGTTTTTGGTCCCTGTTTGAGTGAGTTTATATAGTTCAAAATCCACACTTAATCGTTTGGCAACAATTTTAGCGACTATGCCTTTCCTCATAACTTTGAAATAGACTCCTTTATAATAAAGTTCATGCGCTTACTCAGAGAGGAAAATTCGAAGCTAAATTAACTGTCAAATTTATAAGTCTTAAATCATACATCTTTTCTCATAACTTCAAATTTACACCCATTGATAATATGGCAATTTCACCTGCTCAGATAGGAAAATTCAAAGTTAATTTAACCGTTATGTTTTAGAATATTAGCTACTGCGTCTTTCCTTATAACTTCGGAATCGATTCCTTTATAATAAGGCTGTTGCACTTACTCAGATAGGGAAATTTGATGTTGTATCTACTTTCATATCTAAGAATGTTAAATCGCAAACTTCTCTTCAGAACTTCGAAATGAACCCAATTATAATAATGTAATTGCACTTACTCAGATAGAGAATATTCAAAGTGTGATTCCGTATGCTGCATAAGCTTGACTAATTTTAACACTTTAAATACAACCAGAACTAAAAACAAATAAAATACAGGTTCATATTTAATAGGTTTGCTAAATTCTTTGATATATATTGTACGACGCTATAAAACATTTCAAAATACATCTAGCAATTGTTTCAATATAAGTTCTTTCTTCACGTTGAACAATTTCATAAATATTTGAGACATTAATTACCTTAGCAGCTATGTAAAAATATTATTTATTTCGGAATTTGATAATAATGTGAAACAAATAATCTTGATCCATGTCCAAATATATATTTGATTGTGAATACCATGCCAGATCATGACTACCAGTTTTTAGGTGCGAAACAGGGTCACAGGCAAGGGGAGGACCTCAGAACTTAGGGGTCTTACTGCCTTTAATCTTATTTGATTGTGAAATCTTACTATATCTAATAATAATATCTGATATTAAACATATTGTTAGATTTTTTATAATTCGTAAAATCTACTTTCAATTCCGAAAAAATAATAATGAAGGACTGACATCTAATTTATTTCTTGACCATTCTTCTAGTTTTTAAAAAAATGGAACACCAAGGACAGTACAAATGGATCCTGATTTTTGAACTAGTTTGTAAACTTATGCCACCATACATATCCTAAAAAATTAGGAAAAATCGGTGATTAAGCTTTAATATGCAGTTATGCAGTTTTTGTCAGTTAGATAAACCACTTGAGCAAAAACTCTACAAATGCTCATAATATTACCAACAGTAAAACTACGCCAATTAAAAACGAACAGAAATTAACTTTAAAAAAGATTTTCAAGAAAAAAAAGTTTTCAAAGAAAAGTAAAGAGGCTTATTAAAATCTAAAACGTGCAGAAATACAGTCCTACAATAATTCAAACTTAAAAAGAAGTGAAATGAAAATGATTAAACAATGAAACCCAAAAAGAACAAGTAATCACGTCAAGCATAGTGATAACAGATACTGCTATAGGCGAATAAATTAATGCTAAAACCAGTATAAATTAAAATGAACCATCAAGTTATTTATTCAAACGAGTGAAACTTAGAACAAACAGAAATTAATAAACACAGGAGTAGTGCTACTGCCCCCTAGACCGCCTAAAGGCTATAACGTCATTTGTTCTTTACTGGAAACTAATTATATTTTAAACATTTTTCTTTCATATTTATAACGTTGAATATAAAAAATTTCTGAGATCCCCGGAATCATTATATATTAAACAGTTGTACAATTTTCAGTACTTTTTTCCAGTCATATTGATTATAAAAGTGATTTATTTTATTTGTGTTTGTCGATGATTTGACAAATGAACACTGTCCTAAATACATACCGTTTATCGTTTTTAATAAAATGCAAATCGCACTCAAGCCAATTAGAGGGTTTGTGGGGGATGAAGAGTAGAACCACGCTTATTTGTAAATGAATAGACTTGCAATGTTATCCGTTATTATTTTGCTTTTCATTTTACGACAAATAAATAACACCTTGCTCAAAATACAGATTGTTTTCAGTAAAGCACAAGTGACGTAGGGTTTAGGGGGCTGTATCCCTACTCTTCTGTGTATTAAGTTACGTTTGTTTTAGGTTAAACTTGATTATTCATTTTCGTTTCTACTCGTTTTAGGACTTCTTTATCCACATATAGCAGTATCTGTTGTTTTTATGTTTGATGTGACTATTGGATATATTTTCAGTTCATTTTTGGTGTGATTAATGCATTAATAGTAATTTCAGCTCGTTTCAGTTATTATAGCACTTTAGTTCTGTCCCTCTCACGATTTAATATGGCTCTTAATTCTTTCCTGAAAAACTTCTCTTTTCAAAAACTTTCTTTTCTATTAATAAATGTATAACACAGATAATTTGAAATAGGAGCAGTGAAATCACCACAAAAATATTGTTTAACACGTCTTATTTATAATAAATTATATACCAATTTGCTTGCATACAGAACTTGGGGTATAGCACTCGTGAATAAGTGGATTCCTATGTACGACAATCCGATGTAAGACGAAACCCATCGAAAAACCGACAGAAAATACTTTTAACAAGTTTTATTTACATTAAATTATTACTCTATGTAATAATCATTAGTAATAAGAAAATCGTTCAACTGTCTGCAGAATTGGGTGGCATAATATCCGCGGACATACGAATTTGGCCGATAATCTGAAATAGTATGAAACCACCGAAATTCAACAGAAAAATACTAAAAACACATTTTGTTAACATTATATAATTACGTTATTGCTGTGATTATTAATTTTACATAATTACAACTTAAATCTTTATTTTCTTCATTTTCGTACAAATTGTGTTATCGTAAGCCCATTTGGCCTTATGGCACATAGTATTATTATCGCCACCCCTAGTGATTTTTCAATATCTCTAGTGTTTTTTTTTTGCCTAGTAATTTCATTTTGACTAGTAATTTAGTGATCATTTTTGCTCATTTAGTGACTGTTTCTCAAAAGTCTAGTAATTTTATTTTGAGCTGGTAGCAACTCTGACTAGGTGATTTAATAAAATTTAATAAAAAATTTAATAAAAAACAAAACAAGTTTTTCAACTGAAAGTAAGGAGCATCATTAAAATATAAAACGAACATAAATTATTCCGAATCTGAGGGAACACCCATCCTTCAACCCCCGCTCTTTACGCTAAAGGTTCAATTTCTTTAAAAATACATCTCATTCAGATTCAAAGACATTTGTGTTGGAGCAGTATCATAGGCAGCGCGCTAGCGCTGCCTAAGTAAAGAACGATGTGAGAACAATGTGTTTTTTTTTTGTTTTTTTTTCCATACCCGGGCACTTCGTATCGAAGGAGTTGTCGTAGAAACTTCGAAAAGGGCTCATTCAATTGGAAATTGGAGTGGCAAGTGCCCTTTTTACTAGTCGAAAGTGATTGGAGGTCAACTAGCCCCCCCCCCGCCCATCATTCCCCCAGACACATCCAATCAAAATTTTGAGATGGCCATTTAGTTCAGCGTAGGTGAATTCCAGATAGAAAATATTTTTTTGAGGAGGACACTCCCCCACAACCCTCGGGGCAAGGGTTTTAAGTTATGCCCTGAGGCACGACCTGCCAGTTTTAAGCCAAACCAAGTCTATTTTGGCATTATCGGTGCAACGTATTTCTATGATGTTTCGGGATGTTGGTCTGTTTTTGAATTTTGATAAATGCGAATATTTAGTTTTTCAATCCCAAATCATCCACTCATAATTTGTCCTGTGGATCCTCAGTAATTTTCAATGTCACGAGTTTACAGTTGGAAGGAACTAGTATTTGTTCTACACTCACTTTTTTGCGACTTCAAGTTCTGAGAGATGTTAAAGAAAAGTTGAAGATCGGATATGCGAAAATTGTACCTAACCGTGGAAAATATTCAGCTTTAGCTAAAATGTATTCCACATATTGTGACCATTCTGTCTTATTTTTAAGTAGAATGTATTTGTTATTGGATAAGAATGATTTGCGCCAGATCCGTATCGCTTATTTTAGATATTGCAAATTTTTATTGTGCCTTCCCACTTCATATCGTAATACACGTATTATTGAGAAGTATGGTGCTACCGACATTGTCCAATCGTTTGAATTGCTTAGTAATAATTTGACAAGAAATGCCTTTGTGTCCCTAGGCCCAAACCATAATATTATCCGTGTGTTTTTGTCAGTGATTAAGGTTTAAGTTATCTTTGTTTCTGTGTATTTGATTTTTTTTTTCTTTTTAGTGTGCTTTACTCCGCTTGTTTTGTATAAAAGTGGGTTATAAATAAATTATTATTATTATATAAGATCAATGTTGACACAATGTACAGTTTATTATTTTTTTTCTTTAAAGCAGGGCACTTCATATAGAAGGGGTCGTCGTAGAGACTTCAAAAGGGCTAGTGCCCTTTTAATCGTCGAAAGTGATTGGAGGGCAACTAGCCCCCCCCACGCCCATTATTCCCCCAAACACATCCAATCAAAAATTTGAGAGATCCATTTTGTTTAGCGTAGTTGATTTTCAAAGATAAAATGTGTTTTTGAGGAGGAGACTCACCTACAACCCTCAGAGCAAGGGTTTTAAGTTATACCCTGGGGGCATATAAGGTTTTTTATAGAAAGAGTTGTCATAGAAACTTCAAAAAAGGCTGCTTCGATTGGAAATTCAAAGGACTAGTGCTCTTTTTAATAGTCGAAAGGGATTGGAGGGCAACTAGCCCCCCCCCTAGGCCCCTCTTTCCCCCAAAAAGATGCAATCAAAATTGTGAGATAGCCATTTTGTTCAACGTAGTTGATTTCCAGATAGAAAATATTTTTTGAGGACACTCTCCCACAACCCTCAGGGCAAGGGTTTTAAGTTATGCCCTGGGGGAATATAAGGCTTTTACAGAGGGTGTTGTCGTAGAAACTTCAAAACAGGCTAATTCGATTGGAAATTCAAAGGGCTCGTGCCCTTTTTAATAGTCGAAAATGATTGGAGGGCCACTAGCCCCCCCCCCCCTTCACGTCCATCATTCCCCAAACACATCCAATCAAAATTTTGCGATAGCCATTTTATTCAGCGTAGTTGACTTTCAGATGGAAATTATGTTTTTGAGGAGGACACTCCCCCACATCCCTCAGGGCAAAGGTTTTAAGTTATGCCCTGGGGGCATATAAGGTTTTTATAGAAGGAGTTGTCGTAGAAACTTCAAAACAGGCTCATCTGATTGGAAATTCAAAGGGCTAGTGCCCTTTTTAATAGTCGAAAGTAATTGGAGGGCACCTAGCCCCCCCCCCCACGCCCCTCATTCCCCAAAACACATCCAATTAAAATTTTGGGATAGCCATTTTGTTCAGCGTAGGCTAGTTAATTTCCAGATAGAAAATATGTTTTTGAGGAGGACACTCCCCCACAACCCTCAGGGCAAGGGTTTTAAGTTATGCCCTGGAGGTATGTATGGTTTTTATAGAAGGTGTTGTCGTAGAAACTTCAAAACAGGCTCATTCGATTGGAAATTCAAAGGGCTAGTGCCCTTTTTAAAAAAAATGTTTTTGAGGACACTCCCCCAAAACCCTCAGGGCAAAGGTTTTTAGAATAAGGTGTTGTCGTAAAAGCTTCAAAACAGGCTCATTCGATTGGAAATTCAAAGGGCTAGTTCTCTTCTTAATAGTCGAAAGTGATTGGAGGGGAACTAGCCCCTCCTCCACGCCCATCATTCTCCCAAACACATCGAATTAAAATTTTGAGATAGCCATTTTGTCCAGCATAGTTGATTTCCACGTAGAAAATACGTTTTTGAGGAGGAAACTCCCCAACAACCCTCAGGGCAAGGGTTTTAAGTTATGTCCTGGGGTATATAAGATTTTTATAGAAGGCGTTGTCGTTGAAACTTCAAAAGGGGCTCATTTGATTAGAAATTCAAACGGCTAGTGCCCATTCCAATAGTCGCAAGTGATTGGAGGGCAACTAGCCCCCCCCCCCCCTTCACGCCCATCATTCCCCCAAACACATCCAATCATAATTTTGAGATAGGCATTTTATCAGCGTAGTTGATTTTCAGATAGAAAATATGTTTTTGAGGAGGACAATCCCCCACAACCCTCAGGGCAAGGGTTTTAAGTTATGCCCTGGGGGCATATAATGTTTTTATAGAAGGTGTTGTCGTAGAAACTTCAAAACAGGCTCATCTGATTGGAAATTCAAAGGGCTAGTGCCCTTTTTAATAGTCGAAAGTAATTGGAGGGCACCTAGCCTCCCCCCACGCCCCTCATTCCCAAAAACACATCCAATCAAAATTTTGAGATAGCCATTTTGTTCAGCGTATGCTAGTTGATTTCCAGATAGAAAATATGTTTTTGAGGAGGGCACTCCCCCACAACCCTCAGGGCAAAGGTTTTAAGTTATACCCTGGGGGTATGTATGGTTTTTATAGAAGGCGTTGTCGTAGAAACTTCAAAACAGGCTTATTCGATAGGAAAATTTTGAGATAGCCATTTTGTTCAGCGTAGGCTAGTTGATTTCCAGATAGTAAATACGTTTTCGAGGAGTACGATCCCCCACAACCCTCAAGGCAACGGTTTTAAGTTATCCCCTGGGGGTATATAAGGTTTTTATAGAAGGCGTCGTCCTAGAAACTTCAAAAAGACTCATTCGATTGGAAATTGAAAGGGACAGTGCCCTGTTTACAAAATATGTTTTTGAGGACACTCCCCCAAAACCCTCAGGGCAAAGGTTTTTATAAGAAGGCGTTGTCGTAGAAGCTTCAAAACAGGCTCATTCGATTGGAAATTCAAAGGGCTAGTTCTCTTCTTGATAGTCGAAAGTGATTGGAGGGGAACTAGCCCCTCCCCCACGCCCATCATTCTCCCAAACACATCCAGTTAAAATTTTGAGATAGCCATTTTGTCCAGCATAGTTGATTTCCAAATAGAAAATACTTTTTTTGAGGAGGACACTCCCCAACAACCCTCAGGGCAAGGGTTTTAAGTTATGTCCTGGGGGGTATAAGATTTTTATAGAAGGCGTTGTCTTAGAAACTTCACAAGAGGCTCATCTGATTGGGAATTTAAAGGGCTAGTGCCCTTTTCAATAGTTGAAAGTGATTAGAGGGCAACTAGCCCCCCCCCCACGTCCATCATTCAACCAAACGCATCCAATCAAAAATTTAAGATAGCCATTTTGTTTAGCGTAGGCTAGTTGATGTCCAGATAGAAAATATATTTTTGAGGAGGATAGTCCCCCACAACCCTCAGGGTAAGGGTTTTAAGTTATGCCCTGGGGCATATAAGGTTTTTATAGAAGGCGTTGTCGTAGAAACTTCAAAAAAGGTTGATTCGAATGGAAATTCAAAGGGCTAGTGCCCTTTTTAATCGTCGAAAGTGATTGAAGGGCATCTAGCCCCTCCCCCACGCCCATTATTCCCCCAAACACATCCAATCAAAATTTTGAGATAGCCATTTTGTTCACCGTGGTGGATTTCCGAATAGAAAATATGATTTTGAGGAAGGCACTCCCCCAGAACCCTCAGGGCAAGGGTTTTAAGTTATGCCCAGGGGGCATAAAATGTTTTTATAGAAGGCGTTGTCGTAGAAATTTCAAAAAAAGCTCATTCGATTGGAAATTCAAAGGGCTAGATCCCTTTTTAATAGTCGAAAGTAATTGGAGGGCAACTAGCCCCCCCCATGCCCATTATTCCCCCAAACACATCCAATAAAAATTTTGAGATAGCCATTTTGTTCAGCGTAGTTATTTTACAGATATAAAATATCTTTTTGAGGAGAATACTCCGCTACAGCCCTCAGGGCAAGGGTTTTAAGTTATGCCCTGGGGGCATATAAAAGTAAAAACATTTAGTACCTTTGGTAGATTAAACGAACAGAAATTATTCCGCATATGAAAGGAGCTGTCCCCTCCTCAACGCCTCGCTCTTTACGCTAAATTTTTTTATTGTTGAATAAAAATAGTGTTGTAAGAAAGTCAAACTTTAGCGTAAGGAGCGAGACGTTGAGGAGGGGACATTCCCTTTCATATACGGAATAATTTCTGTTCGTTTAATCTGCTAAAGGTACTAAATGTTTTTACTTTTATAACTTTAATAAATCAAATAATTTTTTTAGTAAAGTGTAAATTTTCTTCTGACCTTGGGAAGGCATAGGGGATTTGCGCCCAACTTATGTTATATTCTGCTCGTTTTGAGTTTGACTTGGTTATTTATTTTAATTTCTGTTCGTTTTGGGTTTCATTTATTTATCGATGCTGATTTGTGGTAGTTTCGAGCCTCTCTAGAGGCACAACCAAAACTATTGTACATAATTCCTACCAATAATAGTCAAAACTGGAAAAGTTGATCTTGTGGACACGGATGACAAAAATGTAGTCGCTCCCTTACTGAAGTCAAGTGGAGCACTACAACTGTAATTGCTGGCCATGCTTCGTCAAATGCGTAGGACGGTGACAAAAATTTAGATCTTTTCTTTATCCAGCACGTATCAAATAGGTCCATGAAATGGTATCCATCAACTGGTATTTCTGACTAAGGTTTGTTGAGATTTAACAAATCCTTCTCCTAGATACCCAGATGGTAAGAAATGAAGGATACCCAATGCATCAGCAGCATCAGTCTGATTGAGACTAAACTGAAAAGACAGAATTAGGATATAAGCTCTTATTCCCACTTAATCTGGTTGTAATTTAACTACACCTTCTGGGGGATATAACGACACAAATTTAGGCTCCCTCTCTTCCTTCTAAGGGGCTCAGATTTAGCATAGGTTCCCAAAGAGACAAAAAGGCAACTTAGTTGTGACCCCCTTATTGGGTTGTAAGTACGGGGGTCACCCCTTATTGGTGCAAAAATGGCGCAATAAGGTTGCTATGCCCCTTACTCGAGGGGGAGAACCCCTTGTCGGCCCAAATGTTAGTGGGATTCCCGCGCTTACTCCAATGGTTCCGTGTCTATTAGGTATGTCAGGGTCCAATTTACAATACATACTGGCTTATGATACTATAGCGCGATTAAACGGTCCCAGTGATCTCTGGAAGGTTAGGGATTACGAGTCATAAATTTAAATGTCTCTTTGAACTTTACATACGCTAGAAAGTCAAAGATTATATAGTATAAAAAATCTTACTGTAATCAGTCACGCTACAAAAAAGGAACTAACTAAATCACACTTCCGATTCTCGAACTCGCTCAGCCGGCCGCGTGCCTGCGAAGGGTGATGGGGTGGTGGGTGAATTTTCCCAGCCAATCCAAGGGCTTACTAATTGCTGGTCAATCATCCCCAACTGCGCACTTAATACCTCGTGGTCTGTGTAACCAACTACGCAATTAAAGAAGGACAGAAAATGGCGCCACCAAAATTAAAGGAAAATTAATAATTATTACTTGGGGAAAAGAATAATTAAGGGACCAAAAGAAAAGAATCTGGGAAGGACATTTATCTGAACAAACTGGGACCAAGGGTTCCAACACCTCCCTCCCAAGATAAATGGCCGCTACTCTGGTGGATTGGCTGGAAACTCAGACATAAAATAAATAACATTAAACTCAATATCACCAAACTTGTATCTTCTCTTCTTTGTTCAACCAATGACGGTACTTCCACCGGTTGGCTCAGGATTCGTCGTCATCCCCACGTCTCTACCGTAGAACCACCATGGTCTAGATTGCATAGCATCTGCATTAGGTTTTGAAAGTTGAAGTCTCCAAGATTCGTAGAAATTCATTGTGCGCAGCACAATCAAAAACAAAAATTTTCTCGCTCTCGCGAATTTACATTTGAGAGGAGCAAAGAATAAGTTCCTGGCACTTTCGATGATGCTAGCCATCATGAAAAATTTTTGGCTGCACTAGCCTCTTAATTTCCATCTGTGGAAACAACCCCACATCTCAATAAAAAAGTAAATTGCCCCTTGGCATAATTTCAAATAATCTAAGCCCGAAAATGCAAAGGCCTGTGAAAACGATAAGTGTGCTGGGAATGAAGTAAAATTTTGAGCGAACCATTAATCGCCTTTTTCTGGGTTCCCTCCCCTCGGATAATCAAATGAAGAATATGCGTTGATGTTAATTGAAGATGAAACTTGGATACATCTCCCACTGAATACAATTTGCCGGAAATAATTGTCGGTTCCCATGAAGAATAACAACCATGAAAAGGGTTACTGGACAAAGGTTTGGGTGAAGTATGAAGTGACTGGGAGAGAGTATCCCCCAAGGACTCCAGATCAAAGAGGCAAAATCTCGGTAAAGGGATCACAACTTTTCCGCAAGTTGTGCATTGAGGAGAAGGGCTATCTTTCGTGACTTCCCGAAGGGGATCTTCCCCAAGGACCTCCCCCCCTCATAAGGGATCGAAATATCTTTTGAGTTGATAGTGCTAATCTCAGATTTTTTCCCCAGGTTATCAAATCCGACTCGACATTGCATATCCCGCAATGTCCCACCAGCTTAGGGTGGACCAGTCATTTCTATTGTGGAATTATCTTTTATTATTCCCTATGGACCTTGGACCTCTTTTCCCCCCCTATTTTTTGTATAGTTAATGCACAACCTGTCCAACATTTTATTTTTTCCCTATTATCTATGTTATCGTAATTTTTTTTCGCGCTGTGGCAATCTAAGGCATAATATCCTCGTTTATTACAGTTATAACAGGTAACTTCATACTGTTCTTGTTTTTGGCCATATTTTCTACCGTCTTTATTTGGGCAATTGGTGCTATAGTGGCTGCCGGAGTTACAATGGTAGCACGTTGATTCTGTTTGTCTTTGCCATATCTGGCTAGCATTATTTATATTTTCTGAGTAAGGGTATTCTTTCCTACCGCTACCTCCTAACCTGGTTCTTGGTGGGAATGCCTCCCTCCTAATTTCAGTGTGCCTGTCTGCTAATTCGGAAATTTTTTCAATTGTTTGTGGGTTTTTCTCTTTTAAGTACATTCCCATATTTGGATGGGTATTTTCTAAGAATTGTTCCATCGCTGTTTTATCCACTATTCCCGTTATCTTATCTTTTATTTCTTCCGGGTCTTCTAACATTCTATAGTTATCTAACTCTAGCCATTTTAAACGCATATCTTTCAATTTGTACCTGTGTTCTTTATAAGTTTCGTTGTCTCGTTTTCTTTCGCTTCTAAACCTTCTTTGAAAGTGCTCAGGGGAGAGTTGAAACTTTTCTAAAATGGCTTGTTTTAGTCTTTCAAAATCTTTTGAGTAGTCCATTGGTAATGCTTTATATGCAATTTGTGCTTTGTAGTTAAGGAGGGGCTGTATTATTGTCAACCCAATTTTCTCTGGGCAATCCGCTTAATTCCACCGTTTTTTCAAAATTGTATATGTATAAATGTACATCTTCATTTTCTTTCATTGGTTGAAGGTTTACTGCCTGCATTACCTCTATTGTAGACGATCTCTGAGGTTCTTGGGAATTTCTCCCTGCAATCATTTGCATTAGTTGTCTTCTATCCTCCCTATCTGCCTCTTATTTTCGTTCTCTATCTATTCTAACATTCTCTTCTCTCTGCTCTCTATCTATTCTAATATTCTCTTCTCTCTGCTCTCTAGCTATCCTCTCTTTCTTGTCTATCTTTCTCTCTTTCTCCTCCTTTCGTTCTCTAGCTAATCTGTCCTTCTCCATGAAATTTAATAGTTGTTGTGTCATATCTATTTGATTGCTTTTTCGCGAGCTCCTGCTGGAAATTGAGCTTCTACTACTGGTGCTACTTGGCCTACTATGATTCTCTCTGTTTTTATATCCTCTTAATTCGTTTTCTGATTCTGTTCGTTCTATAATTATATTTTCTTTTACCCTCAACTCCTCTACATTTTGTACTTCATCTGAAGGGTGAGTTGGTTTTGTTTTATTCGTACTTTCATGTAATGATTTTTCTTCATGTATTATCGCCACTGTTTCTTTTGTCTGGGTTTCGCTATCTGGGAATAATTCTTTCTGAATCTGCCTTAAACTTTTTTCTTCCTCCATGGTTTGTACCGGAGATCGCTCTATTACTGATTTTGTTTTGAAGATTTCCCCTTCACACGTCTCAGAAATCTCTTCTATTTCTCCTGTTGAGTGATATATGGTTCTATCTGATGGTGTTTTTTTAGGGTATTTCCAGCGGGAGTCGTATACAATTGTGTGTCTGAATTCGATTTTTGTTTTACCGCGGTAGATCTTGTCTGAATTCTCCGTTTGTCCGCCATTATTTCAAGGTTTATTTAACGTCTTCCGTCCAAATGAAAATCTTTTTAATCAATGCAACTTCCGGTCTCTCGCGAAAAATTGCTGCGTGTCAATTAGCCTTATATTTTTGCACACTAATTAGTTGCGCGATATATTGATTCGTAAATTTTATTACCTATCTATCCAACTAGGCACAGCCCAGATAAAAAAATTTCTTTGCGATTTCTTTTTTATATATGTAACCACAATAGGCTACTCTTGTAGGCTAAATTACTTGTCTCTTCGAAAACGCGGAATTCTTTTACTATCAGGTTTACTGATAGGACCTTTAATTGCTGCCACCACTTATTGGGTTGTAAGTATGGGGGTCACCCCTTATTGGTGCAAAAAGGTTGCTATGCCACTTACTGGGGGGGCGGGGAGAACCCCTTGTGGGATTCCCGCACTTACTCCAACGGTTCCGTGTCTATCAGGTACGTCAATGTCTAATTTATAATATATCCTGCCTTAGGGTACTATAGCGTGATTGAATGGTCCCAGGGGCCACTTTAAAGGCTAAGGGTTACCAGTAATATTTCTAACTGTCTCCTTGGACTCGACATAGGTTAAAAAGTCAAAGATTACATAGTATAAACAATCTTACTGTAATCAGTAACGCTACAAAAAAGGGAGTAACTAAATCACACTTCCAATTCTCCAACTCGCTCAGCCGGCCGCGTGCCTGCGAAGGGTGATGGGGTGGTGTATGAATTTTCTCAGCCAATCCAAGGGCTTACTAATTACTGATCAATCATCCCCAACTGCGCACTTAATACCTCGTGGTCTGTGTAACCAACTACGCAATTAAAGAAGGACAGAAAATGGCGCCACCAAAATTAAAGGAAAATTAATAATTATTACTTGGGGAAGAGAATAATTAAGGGACCAAAAGAAAAGAATCTGGGAAGGACATTTATCTGAACAAACTGGGACCAAGGGTTCCAACACCCCTCAATAATTCTTGAGATATGAAAACCCTTCAAATAGATGTCCGAGTGACCAGAATTTACGAAACCCATTCCCCTGTGTTGGTCTAATCAGCTAAAGATTCCAAAGGGCTCAACTAGGACACTTACTTTTACTTTGCACTTTCCCACCAAGTTTGATTGAGATCGGACAACCACTTCTCTTAGTTATCGTAACAGCAAGAATTTAGAGATTCCACACTTTTTCAACCCATATAGTTCTGACAGGTATCATCACAAGCAAAAGTAGAATCTTATTCTTCGTACCAAGGGACTGAGTACCTCCAACTCCCCAGCAAGCTTAGTCAATATTAAATTACTGTTTGGGGTGAATGTCCCAAAGATAATAATCCAGCGACCTTTCCCCTCCAAAGAAGCAACATTTGTTTCTGGATAGCTAAAAGTCAAACCTTCGACACCAGTTCTTACTTTCAATCAAGTTTTATTGACTTCTCACAAACTCTTTGGTTCATCCGCTGATGAAGATTCCGGACATGCCTCTCCCACCCCCTCATCTGTAAGTCCGGTTACAGTCAGACTTCTTTAGACCTAGTTTTGGGTAAAAGAAAAAAAAATTGAACCTTTTTGCAACTTTATTTTGAAGATTAATTATTTCTTCCTTATTTACAACAAAATAACAAATTAGTCTGTATTATTATTTACCGAATATTTTTCATGTTAAAAGATGGTTAGAAGATAGAGCTATTCACAGGACTTTTGTCTTTTATGTTGCTCTCGAGCGCATTATTGAATGTATTTGAATTAATAAATATCTAAATTTGAAGTTTTATATGCATGCATTGTTTCATAAAATTGTATCAAGATCCAAAACTTTTTCAAGGAGTCGAAAAAAATCAATTTAAAAATGCAAATTATTTCCAGATAACCTAGAAGAGATGCAGAATTCCTGCTTTAGACTATCAAAGAAACAGTACCTAACCCGACAAGGGTCTGAAATTACATGATCTCTTGGAGTTGGTTTTGGAGCTAAGATAGTTTCATTTTGTTGCTTATTATGCCATTTATTAGGCTGGAAAGAAACCTTTCAATACTTTTCTGAAAATTACTAGAAATTCTAAGAAACTAAGAGCAGAGTATCTTCTCTTTTTTTATACCCCACATCGAAAAAGTATCTCAGAAAATGAAACTAAAGAAACAAAACAAAATACGAGCAATTGTGTTGCTCCGCAACACAATTATTAAAAGAAAAATCACAGATATATAAAAAACAAAAGATGAAGAGGTAAATGATAACAAAAGTGAATAAAAACAAAATAAAAATTGTAACAATAGTAAATACAAATAATTAAAAATAGAACCAAAACAAATATTAAATGAAATAAAATCTAATAGATAGGAGATAAACGAACCATCTGAAATACATATGTGCACGGATGTTTTCTGGTCTCCTACAAAATATATGTTGTGTACATAAACCCTTTTGAATCACCACAACCGATATGGTTCGACACCCAAACTTGATCCTTAATTTACACGGGTCTTCCTGTTTAAAAACTTTAGCAAACAATGAAAAAGCGTAACTGAGACAAAATATTGTAATTTAATTTTTCGTAATAACGGTACAACAATAATGCAACGAAGATTAAATATAGGCTGCTTTCCTTCCACTTAAAAAGCTCAGGGCAACAGCTTAGTATATATACTTCACGAAGCTTGGTGTGACAACTTATTTTCCATCATTTCAACACAATTGGCTGCCATGTGATCAAGTGTCTGCAGCTGACGTGACAGAGGTCGTAGGAAAAACTTAGATAAATGTAAGGCCATCCAGGTGCATTGTTCAGTTGATCCGAATACAAGCTTTTGGATAATCCTGGGACATGTTCCCTGAAAATCGGATAATATTTAATGACCAAGAGTAAACGAGGTTTGGAATAGGAGCAGGTCGCCCTTTTAATGGGCATGACGTAATAAGTAGTGTCCTTTCAATGTCAATTATATTATCTTTATTTAAACTCGTGTGTTACTTGCAAAGTGTCCTTGCCTATAGGGTATTTGAGACATTTTTATTGATCGGTCCTCTTTTGTTTATTTTAGAAACCTGGCTACAACACAGTAAAAATTACTTAGCAATAAACGATAGAATATGAACATCAATATTGACAAAAAAAAACAACAACAACAGAAGTGTAGCCAAATGCGAGAAAAAATATTAACCTCTCAAATATAATTCAAACAAGAATACTAAACAAGGATTACCCACTGTTTTCTTATTTCCTGAAACAGATCACAATTATTTTCCTTGATTGTTATCATTTATCTTGATGAAGGTATTAAGATCCGAGGACACAATTTTAATGAATGACCTAATAATCTAAGGATTGACAACCCTTTTGGCAGTTAGAGCAGAACAACAATGTGCCTAGGGGAATCAAAAGTCCGCTTTGCGTCGTGTCATCCCAAAACTATTCCTCCCAGAATAAAATTAGAAGGTTTGGGCTTATTTGGATCCAGAAAAAGCAGTTCTTTTAGCTCGTATCTAAGAGCCAATACAAAGAAAATGTTAGAAGAAACATAAAAAGTAATTGCAGCAAAACAAATTATTTTCTGTTTTTTTTAGGAGTCTGCCAGGTGAGAAAAGATGGGGGTAGCTTTTTCTCAGAGACCCATCAGTTTTTCATATTCTTTGGGTCCTGGAAGCAAAATAATCTAATATAAAAACAAAATCTTTGATATAAACACAATTTATTAACTATAATATGTAACTTAACTTCAAACAGTATCAGTGGTGTCAATTCGCAAAAACCCGGGGGGGGGGGAGGGGGGCAAGACGTACCCCCCCCTCTTAATTGACTCCACTGACTAGTTATTATAAAGTAAGTCAACAGGTATTATGAACCACTTTAAACCGTAGTCAGAATTCAACTAACTATAATATTTACAACTCTTGCTTATATACTAGCAATTCATTGCTTCGTCACTCGGCGTGCACTCTTCTGTGACGTCAGCCCATGCGACAGGTCAGGTAAGCCATTAATTGGTACATAACAGTTCCTCCCTTTCCTCGGAGTTTGTAAAGCATCAAAGGTTTGTGTTACGTTAAACTTGGGGAGCATATAATTCGATAGCTTTGTTCCCTCTGCGATTATGATTTTTTGGCCATCGTCATTGGTGAAAACAATTTCATTTGTCACTATAGTTGGTAGAGGGGTAGCAGGAAGAGTGTATTCAATCATTTTTATAAGGGACTCGTGCTGTTTCCTCCGTACAACTGCCCCTGGACGTTTCCTTTTTTGCTTTGTTGGTGTGAGAAATGGGATATCGGTAGCATTATTCACAGCCGATAAGGCTGGTCGGAGCTCCCCGGTGGCGCCGGATGCTTCCCCGACTGGCTCGAGTTCCGGAAGGTCCTCAAAGTTCTCGTAAAAACCCTCGGCGATGCCGACAAGCTTCGCAAACGTCCCGTCTATTTGAACGTCCCTGTTTTCATACAGAATGATTTCTGCATCGTCTGCCATCTAAAAAAGACTAATATCAACACACTTATTTACATACAGAGCAACACCTGCTGCTTAGAGGGGCGCAAGGGTGGCCGCTTTAGCATGTAATTTCCCTGGTCTTGCACGGATTGTGAAACTATACTCTTGAAGAGACAGAGCCCATCTTTCAAGGCGATGGTTACTGCCTCTCACAGATTTTAGCCATTCCAGGGGATTGGGGTCCGTTATACCTCAAAATGTCGCCCATATAGGTAGTAGCGGACTCGTGACAGGACCCAAACCACTGCAAAACACTACTTCACGATCGTCGCATATCGAGTCTCTCTGTCCAGCAGTTTTCTCGACAGGTAGCAAATTGGATGCTCTCCATCACTGAAGGATTGGGACAGCGTGGCTCCAATTGCTATGTCGGAGGCGTCTGTTTGCAAGAAGAAAGTTTTGGAAAAGTCAGGAGGATACAAAACTGGGTATGATCTAATTCTGCATTTCAGTTCTTCGAACAACACTTGGTGTTTAGGCTCCCATGGTAAAATGTCAGGTATTTGTATCCTGGTTAGTGCGCTGAGTTCCCTTGTGAGTCTGGCATACCCCTTGATGAACCGAGAATAATAATTGGTCATTCCAAGGAAGGTTCTCAGCGCTTTCTTGATTGCTGGGCGCTGAAATGCTTTGATTACTTGTACTTTATTCAATACTGGACTGATCGTACCTTCCCCCAAGGTGTGTCCCAAATATTCTACTTTGGTATAACCAAACCTACTCTTCCTGGTATTGATTTTTAGGTTCACCTCGTTCAGACGTTTTAAGACTTCACTCAGGTGTTTCAGGTGCTGTGCTAAAGTGTCGCTGAAAACTATTATGTCATCGAAGTGTGCCCGAGCGTGTGGGTATTCTCTGAATACTTAATCGATCATCCACTGGAAAGTAGCGGCTGCGCCTTTCAGCCTAAATGGCATTACACGAAACTGGTAATGACCAAATGGAGTCGAAAATGTAGTTTTCTTGACCGAACTACTTGCCATCTTTACTTGCCAGTATCCTTTTCGGCAGTCTATTATCGAGAAAAACTGGGCAGTCTGGAATTTTTCCCATATTTGATCAATACGCGGCATGGGACAGGCTTCGAATTTAGTTATAGCATTTACTTGCCTATAGTCAGTGCAAAACCTCCATTCGCCGTCCTTTTTTTATTACGAGAAGTAAAGCAGGGGACGACCATTCGCTATGTGAAGGTTCGATAACGCCATCTTGTAACATTTTTTTCATTTCTTGTTTCAGCACTTCCCTCTGAGGCTGTGGCACATGATACGGTGAAACTCGAATGGGATGGTAGATTCCAGTGTGTATTTCGTGTCTTACATTTGTAGTCCCGAGACTCGTTGACAGAACTTCTTTCTGGGCGATGATTTTATTTAGGATTTCTTCCCTCATCTCGTGTGGCAAGGCGGGGCTTATATCTGGCATTACATCACATCCCTCTTTTTCATAAATTTGAATGGTAACTGTGGTTTCTTCTTCTTCATCGACCGTTGCGACGAAAACTTCATTACTATCTTTCTCATTTCTTTCCTCAAACTTCCTTAGGAGGTTGATGTGATAGATTGCTTTCTTTTTCCTTGAGCCTCTAAGCTCTATTTCACAGTCGATTGATGAAATAATACGCAGCACCTTGAATGGTCCTTGCCAAGGTACATTAAGTTTGTTACTTCCTTCCGGTAATAAAAGTAGAACTTGGTCACCGATGGACAAGGTCCTTGGCTTCGTCGCTTGGTCGTAGTACCGCTTCATTTTTGCTGCTTCAGTTGCTTTTGTTTCTGTGGCAAAATCGCATATTTCGGATAATCGCACGCACATCTGTCGAATTTATTCTGCAATAATTATTGGGTCTTCTCCCGTCTCATCTTCCCACTCTTCTTGCATTAGGTCCAGGGCACCGCGAGGATTCCGTCCGTACAGTACCTCGAATGGTCTATACCCAAGACACGGATGCGTTTTTTCTCGATATGGGAATAGTAAGAAGGGTATAAACTTGTGCCAGTCGTTAGTTGATGTCCCTACGTATTTGCACATTAGAGTCCCAATGAACCTTTCAGTTTGTCCATCCGTCTTTGAGTGGTATGTACTTGGCCTTATTGGCTTTATATTCAGTACCTGGTATAACTTCTTTAGGACAGAACACAGGAACTGAGTTCCCTGATCTGTCAAGATTTCGTCGGGAATTCCATAACGTGAGACGAACTTGGCAACTTCATCTGCAATAACGGGTGATTTGTTGACCTCAGTTGTTTAGCTTCAAGATATCTAGATTCGTATTCAGTAATAACTAGAAGCCACCGATGACCTGTGGAGCTTTTAGGTAGGGGTCCTACTATGTCCATGGTGGTTCTCGAGAATGGCTTAGTTATGTTGGGAAGAGACCTAAGGGGTACCTTTTCCTTTGGTTTGTGCCTGGCCGTCATTTAACGAGCTGTGCATAACTTGATGTAACTACCGATGTCTTTGCAGACTCTGGGCCACCAAAATCGACGTAGAATGCGTTCAGTGGTCCGAGCCTTGCCTAAATGACCACTCATCACGTTGTCATGACCTATCTTGATAATCTGTGATCTATACTCACTGGGAACAATAAGCTGCTTGTTTGTTCTACCAAGATGATCAGTCCAAAGTCGGTAATAAATTCCGTCTTGGAATAAAAACTGCTGAGGAAGAGAGCCATCACTTTCTTGTGTTGCTTTCTCTCTCACAAAATTCAAAGTTGGGTCGTTTTCTTGGAGCTGAGAAAGTATTCCAGATTTGGTTGTCTGGCGTTCCCTGCAGGTTGTAATGTTACTGTCTAATTCCTGATCAGAACCCAGATTTCCAGCTTTGGTGGTTGTGTCTGAAATCAGTCCCTTGTTATTGGGGTCAGACTGATCTGTGACAGACGAATGAGGCAGGGTAGTGACCTCTGTGTGAGAAATCGTTTGTCCTGAGCTTGAAATGATTCCTTAATGATCTCTGCCTGGCTTGAGATCATGTCACCACAAAGGCTTCTTTTGTTTCCATTTCGGGTGGATCCTGGACGTTAATCGGAAGCACGTTCTCTGTGAATCTCGGAAAATTTCTTCCCAGTAGAATGTTTTGGGGTAATTTGGGGCAGATCCCTGCTTCAATCAGTTCTTCAAGAATTCTTCCTGCGCGATTCATAAGCTGTAGCGTCAGAAGTCCAACGACATATTCTATTTTTCGGCCTTCCGCCGAAACATATTTCACAGTTTTCCCATGAATGGGGTAAAATCCCTTGACCCGTTTGGAGTTTACCATTGTAAATTCACATCCTGAGCTAACCACTAAAGGTAGCATTTGCCCATTGCAGCGAGCCTTGACAACGTATCCAGGCATGGGGGTTGATAGCTCCTCCAACAGATTAGATGCATTTACCCTTACTTTTTTGGCTCTTGGGTTTAGCGTTTGCCTCCCTCGCATTCTTATTTTGTATGTGACGTTGAGTTAGGATGGTAATAGCAACGTTTTGGTGAGGGTTTGTGTGATTTGCCTTCCAGACCAGGAATCTGTTGAAGCTTGGTGAGAGGTCCCTTTGTTTGAGCTACCTCCTTCTTCAACGGTCGTAGAGACTTGTCCCAGTCATCGGCCTTTCTGATGCATTCTTTCAGGATTTTTGCACCACTCTGACCTAAGAAAACCGAAAGGTCTGGGTTAGCAGTTGTAATGAACTGCTCCACTACAATTTTTTCTAGGACCTGATCTAAATGACTGGCCAGGTTGGGTTCTGCCGTTCTTTGTTCCTTCACCTTCTCAAAACAGAGCCATTTTTTGGCTGATGTAGTGAGGTAGTCAGGTGAGGTAGTGAGGTAGTCCCCGTATTCTGTATAAGACTCACCTGAGCGCTTTCTAGCATGTCGAAATCGTCGGAGAAGTCTCGCTATTGACATGGAGCTTCTTGAGAATTGCTGTTGTGACCTCGTCGAAGTCGCTAGCTTTGGCAGTTGGTAGGGCTTTATAAGCCTGCAGAGCCTTCCCGGAGAGGTTTGCTACAAGCCTGGCCACCCACGCGGCTTGAGGTAAATTGCAGGCAGTCACAGTTCTTGCAAAATCTTCCAAGTAGGCCTCCACGTCGTCACCTTCTCTCAGTGGGGCCATATAGAAGGTCGTGGCTACAGACTCAGTGAGAATCCGGATGCTGGTTTTTACAAGCTCTCGGTCTTGTTGCATCTCCTTCTTTAGGTGAAGTACTAGAGATAGCTTGTTTTCTTCGTTCAGCTTCCGCTCTGGCATTAAAGCTTCTCCTAATGCTTTCTGCTGGTTTTCCACCAAGGCTTTTGTCAACTGAACCACTGAATGGTGGAAGGCTTCTAGCAAAGGCTTCTAGCAATGGCTTCAAGACAGTCTGCTTTATCTTTGACGTTGTTTCTAGATCTTCCCCTTCAGAATTATGCTTGGTTCTTGACCTTGTGTGGTAAGGAACAAAGTCAGTCCTTGGAGCTCCTGCTTCCCTGGATTGTTTTTTGTCTCCTTGTCGTCACCAGTGCAAAAGATAAAATTATACGGGCTTAACTTATGGATGTATAATCGCAAAGAACCTGGAATTAGAACTCGAAGGAGCAAAAAAAAAGAAAAAAGAGAACAAGAGAAGAGAGAAAAAAAAAGAAAGGTGGATTTCTGTTCGGAAAAAAAAAGAAAAAAATAATAAAAGTGGATTTCTGTCTGGAAGTAGACCCGTAAACAGAGATCAGAAATATAAAATGGATTTCTGTTCAGAAGTAAACCCGTAAACAAAAATTAGAATGATAACAAAAGTGAATTTATGTTGAATTTAACGTTAAAAAGTTTAAAAGTTATTCACTTTAAAAAGTGAATTTACGGTACTGAACCCGAAAACAGAAATTAGAACGAAAAACAAAAGCGGATTTCTGTCCGGAAGTAAACCCGTTAACAGAAATCAGAAGAAGAAGAAAAAGTAGATGTCTATGCGGAAGTAAACCCGTAAACAGAATTCAGAAAAGTAAAAAAAAAAAAATGGATTTCTGTTCGGAAGTAAACCCGTAAACAGAGATAAAAAAAAATAAAATAGATTTCTGTTCGGAAGTAAACCCGTAAACATAAATTAGAACGAAAACAAAGTGAATTTCTGTTCGGAACTGAACCCGTAAACAAGAATCAGAAAAGTAAAACAAAAAATGGATTTCTGTTCGGAAATAAACCCGTAAATAGAGATCAGAAATGAGTAAACCCGTAAACAGGAATCAGAAATAAGAAATAAAAATGGACTTTTGTTCGGAAGTAAACCCGTAAACAGAAATCAAAACAGTAAAACAAGAAAAATGGATTTCTGTTCAGAAGTAAACCCGTAAACAGAAAGAGGAACGAAAACAAGAAAGGGATTTCTGTTCGGAAGTGAACCATAAAACAGAAATTAGAAACGAAAACAAGAGAGATTTCTATTCGGAAATAGAAACAAATGAGTGAATTTTCTGCTCAGAACTAAACCCGGTAGCAGAGATTTAAAGTAGTCTTTCTTCGGAAACAGAACCCGGAAAGAGCTCACCTTGGGAAAGGATCCCTCCGCTGGTCACCAGATATTATAAATTAAGTCAACAGGCATTATGAACCGCTTTAATCCGTAGCCAGAATTCAACTAACTGTAATATTTACAACACTTGCTTATATACCAAAGTATAATCACCTACGGAACAAGCACTGACAAAACCTATCCTCTCCACACAAAAAAAGTGACCCTTTGTTACACAATTTACACAGACCCTTAGGTTATTTTTAAGACCCTTAGTTACACAATTCAATACAAATTTCCAGGTAACTCGTCGCCTGAATCACGCTCTAGCATATTTTATTGGCTGGGAGCAAAGTACTTTGGCTCGGAGCGATTAAGTAGTACAACATTTTGCGTCTAGAGGCGCTGAGGTACGCGGGGTCACTTTTGGAGAGTTTTGTCAGTACTTGTTCCGTAGGTGATTATACTTTGTTATATACTAGCAATTAATTCCTTCTTCACTCGGCGTGCACTCTTCTGTGACGTTAGCCCATACGACATAACACTAGTACAAACAAAATACACGAATTTAGTCGCGTAAACATAATGAACAACTCGAGGACAATTAAATGGGCATTAAGACAAAATCTATGTTCATTACTTCATTACATTTTGTTTTTATTAAGAATAAAAAATCCTTAAACACAAATAAGAAATACAAATAAAAACTTAATATAAAACGAAAAAAAAATTCAGCTCACCTTCAAACTAGTATAAACTAAGTACGAGAAACTTAATCCGGCATCAACAATGGACAATTCAAGGATTTTGTCCAAAAATTCGGAATCGATTTCACCCAAGATGCTTGGATGAATTTCGGTTCGTTTCATTTTCGTTCTTGTAAGCTTTAGCTGCTGTTCAGTTTCAAGTTCCCCTGAAAAATATTACAATACAATTTATCTTACATAACTTTAACAACACTTGTTTCTGGTGATTCCTTATAACTTGACAGTTCTTAATATTGATTGGTTTCCTCCTGAAACCAGAACGACAGGACAACCAATAGATATCCTCCACTTAGAAATCCACGCCAAAACTATACTTTTTGGGGGGGTCGGATCCTCCAAAATAGCACTATGATATTCTTTCCCTTCCAAAAGTTGACTTGAATCACATATAAAAGTGGGCTGTGTTCACTCAGGGATGTGCCAAGGAGAAGGGCCCCAAGGCCCCCCAAAAATCTTTTAATTTTCCGAATTTCTGGGCACGTATTATTAAAATTATCGAATAAGATTCACCTTTTTTCATTTACCCCCCCCCCCCCCCTGTGAAAGAACCCTTCTCACGTGCCTGTGTGTACTACCCTGGGTAGTACATACAGGGTAGTACTAGAGCTTACCCTGGGTAGTACACATAACTTTATTTTGTATTGTTTAGGATAAAAACATTGCGGTTGTCAAGCTTTTCTCTTGCAATTTTCCTGATGCAATGCTGCAAAAAAAAAATCTGAACTTCGAATAAAAAAGTATTCTTTCGTTGTTTTGGCTTCTTGTACTTCAGCATTTTAGGAGAAGTGCTCATTCAAATCATATGATAATGACAAATACAAGGTTAAAACAAGAAAATCCCGCGAATTCAAAGGGGCAGTGCCCTCACCCCATCGATTGGCGTGGGTGATGTCGAAATCAGTGAGCAATTCATGCACGCCTCGATGGGGTGGGGCACTGCTACGATGTCCCAGTGGTCCACTAGTGCTGGAGAAAAAGCACACAACTAAAATAAAAATAGGCATAAGAATTTCAAGCTTTTTTGTTCAAAATTCCCGAAAATGTGTTTTCGCAATTTTACTGCTAGGATAAACATAAATAGTATTTATTTGTACTTATTTCAGCTAATTCCTGAATAAGCGATGAATTTGACTGAAAATATTTTTTCACTAGGCTATTTTTTACAAGACTCGTTTTTTAATTTCCATTTTCTAAGGGGACTAAGAAGTGGAGCATTCAACACGATTATTCTAAGCGTCCGGTTAAGGCAGTAGTGGTTTTAGGCATCATAATATGGGGGGGGGGGCAATGTATACCACAGGAGAGTATAAATATAAAATAAAAGGAATTGAATGCCAGATGTCAGAAAAACTAGAAGGGGGGCAGCTCCCCCAGACCCTAGAACCGCCACCATGTTAAGGATCTTACACCTTGGAGGTTCCAATCGTACATATTTTATGCTTCCACGTCTATCTATTCGGGAAATGACATGAAGTCCCATTTTTGTTTGTGCTATACGCCACCTTACACCTTAAATTTGCACTAATAATACATATGTAAGCATTAACTGTAAAATGAGCTCTTAGAAAGATTTCTACGATGTGTTGGTGCCCTAATCTTGCTGGGGAAATAAAAAGAAAAAAAAAAAAAAAAAAAAAAACACATCAGCGTTTCAAGCTCTTTCGAAATTTCCGAAAAATTTATTTAGGGAATTAACTTTTCCTGTTAAGATGAACATAGATAACAGTTGTTATTCCAAAATCAAATTGTGGATTTTATTTTTCATTGGGCAGTTTTTTTTCAAAGCGTGATTTTTAGTTTCTCTTGCTAAGGGGACTGGGAGAGGCAATAGACAAGAGGGGGAGTTGTAAATATTTACAAGTTAAGGGTTTTTGACACGGAAATTATAGCCTAATGGTAAAATCTTTATGCTTCCCAGCCTTTTAAACCAGAAACGACACCATAAACTGCCATTTTTCGGGCCATTTGGCACTTTACGATGGTGTTATTAAGACGAATTTACAAAAATCCCATAAATATAACCAATAACCCATTGACATGGGTTGACAATAACCCCAATAACCCTTGGAAATAATCCTTTAGACTTTTTTCTACGGTATTGCAATAGCTTGCTAGTTCTGCTAGTCAGTAGACGATTTGTGAAACTTACTAAGGGGGCTCGGGGGGGGGGCAGTATACAAGAGGGGGATTGTATACCTCTAGTTAATAGTTTTTTACCATTGAGATTCTAGTAGTACTCTTTTATGCTTCCCAGCCTTTTCACTCGAGAAATGGCACCAAAAAGTGCCAATTCTGTTGCTATGTAGCACTTAAAAATGGTATTACTGAGAATAATTTATAAAATCACTTAGATATGATTAGTAGCTTTTAAAGCCATTAAACATCTCTCTACAATGTTACAGCTACCAGCTGGCATTACTAGAAAAAAAAAGTAAAAATAAGAGACATCAGTGCTATCCATGTAAAAAAGGAGTTTCCCCTGTTGTTCAAGGTGAGGGACTGTAATTCTTCTCTACAATGTTTTGACCATGATTATTCCAATGGTACTCTTTTCATTTCGAACCACTGCCATTTTCAAGCTCTTTCAAGCTCTTTTTCGAAAGTTCTGTAAATTTGTTTTCGCAATAAACTTCTACTATTCTGATTAACCGAAATAATAGTTACCATTCCGGAATCAGCTTCGAATGGTAATTTGTTATCACTAGATATATTTTTGCAAAAATCGTTTTATAAGTTCCTGTTACTACGGTTTTTATTTTAAAGAAACTGCCCCCCCCCCTCCTAGAATCTGAAAAACACTTTTTTGCATCTGAGTAAGAAATGGGAAAAATGATCATTGCCCCTTTCCTCCAGAATTTTCATGAATTGGCACGCTTGTTAGTAGCAGGAATGAAATAAAAACCCAAACACTGAAAAACCCTAGTTTTTAATACTTTAAAAAACCTTTCTTCCGATAGATGATTGCTGCCTCAGACGAGGCATTCAAATCTATTTGAGCTATAACATTTTTCTATTCGGTATGATTCTATTGCAAAAAGACTGCCATTGTTTGACCCCAACCCGTGTTACTACTTTTTTGCGCTTTCGATTACAGAGACTTAAACAGGATTTTGATAGTCATCATTTGAGATTCATTATTTAAATTTGATAAATTTATCGTTTGTACAGGGGATTGAATTTTCCAGTATTTTTACGGATTTTAAATAATTAATTACCTTATCTTCTCTGCTCCGAACCTGGTATAAGAAAAAGCTAAATATAATGATAGTTCAAGGTCAATTTTGCCGTGAATATACATGAGTGTGAGCAAGGGGATACCCAGATTTTTGTTCGGGGAAAAGAGTTACAAAAAAATTAAAATAACCCATCAAAAACTTCTTTATATGCATTTTTGCTACGTTTTACGAGTCGGATATATTTTTATTTATTTATTCATTTTATTGTTTTGTGGGGGGGGGAGGGGTTCAAAACCGGTAGTGCCCCCGGATACGGCCTTGGGTGTGAGCATGGGAAGGAAACAGAGGTTAAATGGGGGTTCTTGTGCCCCATTTAACCTCTGTTCAGTTAAGATTTCCTGAACATAATGTATCTCAGCTAAGTGAATACCAAGCTGTTCTTGGCAGAAAAGACATTTTGATTCAGTGAACACATATGTGGTATCCTCTCCCACCAAAATACCCCTGACTTCCACCCTAATACTTCGGGTCTATATATACAATCGTCTATAGCCTTTGGTTTTATTGGACAATCTGTCCGTACAACATCGGTTCATTTCTTATAGATTGCATATACGCTTTGGGGATGAATACCCCAACACGTGTTAGTATGGTTTATGCGACTGGAAGGCTATATAAATATAGCTTTTTGACAGTTTTAAGCCAATTGGGTATCTCCAACTTTTCCAATAAAAGATTTTGGCCCTATCTGGGCCACAATTATATTTTATGGAAAAAAATAGCCCAGATCAGTACCTTGATGCTGTAACATCTTTTTTTTACTTAGAAGGGAACCCAATTTTGATCCTATTTGAGGGATAACCCCCTATAACGTAAACATATATTCTATACATACTTTTTTCCTTTATAAAAGGATAAGCACTTCGCATTGGGATTTATCTACATAAGGCATTATGTCAATCTTAAACCTAAGCCTAAAAAAGGATTTGTTTCTGCAACAGATGCACGACGTGTTTTCTGCAAAATTTTTATTGATGATACCCAGTGTGATCTTTGTAGCTAGATTGTCTTATTCAACATTTCATTGCTAATTTAGTATCAATTTCTTCTTCATTTTCTTTCTCTCCAAAGGAGCTATTTCTATTCACATAAAATGTTTATTCGACTTCATCCTAGTAGTGAATATAAACTGGCAATTGAACACTTTGCGTATTACGTAGCTCATTTAGTTTCGTAACTGTGGAGATGAGCGTTCTTAATTTTTTTTTATCCCCTCCCCCTTTTTTTCAAAAACTCTAGTGCATATAATACAACTAATAGTTTAAAAAATTAGAGAAGGAGATATATTACTGATTTTGATTTTTTTGGTTTGGGGGAAAATAATCCTGTATTTTCTTGGTGTTTTATATTTTTTTAGTGATTACTGAGTAGTGTTTGCAGTCTTGGTATTTTGAAGTGTCCAATGGGTAGTGTTTGTAGTATTGGTGTTTTATAGTGTTTACTAGTTAGTCTTTGTTGTGTTGGGGTTTTGTAGTGTTTACTGGGCAACGTTTGAAGCATTTACTGGATAGTTTTTGTAATCTTGGTACTTTGTAGCGTTTATAAAGTAATGTTTGAAGTGTTGGCGTTTTGTAGTGTTTGCTGGGCAGTGTTTGTAGTTTTTACTTGGTAGTGTTTGTGGTGTTGATAATTTTCAGTGTTTATTGGGTAGTGTTTGTAGTATCGATGTTTTGTAGTGTTTGCAGTGTTGGTATTTTGTAGCGTTTATAAGGTAGTGTTTGAAGCGTTGGCATTTTTTAGTGTTTAATCATGTACTTGAATACGGAGAATGTTCTGAAAGTACATAGGACAATAAAAATGAACTCTGGTCTTTTCAAATGGTTTAAGTGGAAACTTACACAAGGACATTTATCTATAAAATTAGGAAAAATCAAGAATTCAATTTTAATTCGAAACACCATTAATTTGCAATTATGTAGTTTTTGGTGGTAGCAGGCACCAAAATAAAAAAGAACAACGTGGATCAAAAATCAGCGAAAAAAAACCGCTAAGAACAAATGGCCCCAAACGGGTTGAGCAGAGACAAATTTCCTTCTTGAGGAATGAATAGGCCTAAAATGGGTCTAGAAGGCAAAAAATATTTTCATTTTGGCTTTATTGGCACTATTAGTAACTCATTTTAAATTCAAACCCAATTCAAGCAAAAAAAATGCAGAAAAATAAAACGAGACAAGTCTCACGAAAAGTGTTCCCTTTTCCGGCCCCTCTAAAAAGAAGAAAAATAAACAAAGGTGTTTTTGGCTCTTTTGCCGCTCATTATATAAGCTACAAGCATATGGATCATGAGCAATTCCTTTCTCCCACACACCAAATTTTATTAATAGTTCATTCTGGATTCTATGGAAAACACAAAGCATAACAACTTGAAAAGAAAATTTTATTGTTAACAGAAAAGCAATTTTATTATCTCCCTCTCCAGGATCTCAGCAGTTATTATGGTTTGTCACTCCACATAACTCTTCACGAAACTTACAAGCACATGGATCACAATTTCCTTCCCCATGCCCCCCTTGATTAATAATAACTCATGTTAAATTCTAGTAGTGAAGATTTTTTTTCCATCTAGTTGTGTGCGTTTTGGACATTTTGCAGTAATTTTTTTTCTTGAACCAATTGCACTGCTGTTACATAATAGCGTTACAAATTTACACTCTATCTTTTATGCGATATTACCAATCCTTTTAAACAATCATAAGTTTAACTTTGCATGGTTACGTACAAATATGCTGCCATGTTTTGACTTCAGCAGGTTTTACAATTTTTTTTTTCACTTTTGAATCATATACTATAACAAGATTTGAAACATTTCAATTAAGATAGATCATTAAAACAAATATATTTTACCTTTGTTAGAAGTTAAATTTTCATAAATACTTTGGCCAGGCTTCCATAATTGACAATTTGTTATTTACTGAGAACTGCAGAGACATTTACCCAATATTTCTAGCTGCACTTGGAGGGAGGGGGGAAAAGAGAACCAGTTGACATTTTAAAATTTCTGCCAAACTGTTCATGGTGGTGGGCTTTGGAACTATTTTCCTGTCTTAAATTTAAATATTTGATTTATGAAAAAATTAAACATAGAATGTGACAGTGTGTAAGTAGGGTGTGTAAGTAAGTTTTTCAACTTACTGGTAAAGTAAGTTCTCATTAACTGCTCTCATCTACTATTTGTCTCACGGGCTATTGCAGAGATGTATCGAAAAAAAACTTTCATAGACCATTTTGATCAAATACATAAAACCACCAATATAAAAAATCCAAAAAGAAAATTCACTGCTCGTTTTGATTTTAGTAAAAACCAGTTAAATCAAATTCATTTGATTCTCCCAGCAATACGTTAAATTGCATGGTGAAGCAGAACACCATTGTGTGAGGATCCACCTCTGCAAGGTGGTGGAGAGGAGTGGCTTACCACCAACACCCATTTAGCCAAGAAACCACCTCTCTTGAAATCATAAAAAAGGGCTCAATATTATGCCAATATCCGCTACCGCGTCTGGGGTAACCGACGAACAACCAATTTTGAAGGATGATAATGCGATTTTACATGCTACCGCGTCCAGGTTAACCGACGAACCTACCGAGCTCGAGGAAGCCGACAATCCTAGCCTAGGACGACCCCAACCCGGGACGAAAAACCACACGGTTGTTCTGTTCCGACAAAAACCACCCAACACTTTGGCACGCTAAACATCCAAACACTTGCCAAACTGGAAAAACTAGATCTTGCACTTAGAGAACTACAGAGGTACAATTAGGATGTTATCGGCCTCTCTGAGACTCACCTCCCCCGAACGAGTGAGAAAAACCTGTCTTGAACCTCCCTCTTGTTGTCCAGCCTAGGATTCTGAAGGTGTAGGATTCTTCGCATCACCAAGTGAAAAAAATATATGGGCATAGACTCCCTAAGGGAAATGGATTTCCGAGAAATTGATTGCGTAATCGAAGGAAATGACCCTATTGATACTGAACGAACACCATATATGGGCATAGACTCCCTAGGGGAAATGGATTTCCGAGAAATTGATTGCGTAACCTAGCCTCATGAGTTCGTGACCCCACACCATATATGGGCGTAGACTCCCTAGGGGAAATGGATTTCCAAGAAATTGATTTGTTGGTGTTCTTCCAGGAGAATTGTCTCCGGGCGAAGTTTGTACATGCGCTTTCAAGGTCAATTGATTTGTTGGTGTTCGTCCAGGGGAATTGTCTCCGGGGCGAAGTTTGCATGATTTGTTGGTGTTCGTCCAGGAGAATTGTCTCCGGGGCGAAGTTTGCACATGCGCATTAACCTGTCAAGGTCAATTTATTTGTTGGTGTTCGTCCAGGAGAATTGTCTCCGGGCGAAGTTTGCACATGCGCATTAACGGTGGGGAAGAGAACATCTATGAGATGAAGAGATTAACGCGGGAAAGGGTTTCCTCAGAATTTTAAATGTGACAGCGCAGGGATGCCAAAACAAAAGGAACACGCAGAAATTACGTTTAGGGATTATTTGGACGAAACAAATTAATCGACATTTTAGAAGATGATTTGAGCGAAACCGTTTGAGGTATTTTGTGTCTCCTTCTAAACCAATCAGGGGGCCGGAAATATTAGCGGGAGAGGATTGCAGAGAATATAAAGAAAGGATTTTTACTATGGCCAGTGACGTCACAGGAAAAAAAATTAATAGACAATACAATTCGTGACGGGAGTCTATATATGGGCATAGTGACGTCACAGAAAAAATATCAATAGACAATACAATTCGTGACGGGAGTCTATATATGGGCATAGTGACGTCACAAAAAAAATATCAATAGACAATACAATTCGTGACGGGAGTCCATATATGGGTATAGTGACGTCACAGAAAAAATATCAATAGACAATACAATTCGTGACGGGGCTCCATATATGGACATAAACTCCCTAGGGGAAATGGATTTCCAAGAAATTGATTACGTAATCGACTAGGACAAATGGATTTCTGAGAAATTGATTACATAATCGGTAGAACCCTATCAGGAGGTCATGACGGGAGTCCATATATGGGCATAGAATGACGTAATCGACTAGGGAAAATGGATTTCTGAGAAATTGATTACATAATCGGTAGAACCCTATCAGGAGGTCGTGACGGGGGTCCATATATGGGTATAGAATGACGTAATCGACTAGGACAAATGGCATAGCCTGACGTAATCGACTAGGACAAATGGATTTCTGAGAAATTGATTACATTATCGGTAGAACCCTATCAGGAGGTCGTGACGGGAGTCCATATATGGGTATAGAATGACGTAATCGACTAGGACAAATAGATTTCTGAGAAATTGATTACATAATCGGTAGATCCCTATCAGGAGGTCGTGACGGGAGTCCATATATGGGTATAGAATGACGTAATCGACTAGGACAAATGGATTTCTGAGAAATTGATTACATAATTGGTAGAGAGTGTTTGATTCTATTTGTTTGCATGTCTGGGTTGATGTTTGGAAGTTCAAGAATTTGTTTTTGTTGGTTGGAATGTATACAGTGTCTATCTCTCTCTGTTTGGAAGTTTGATTATATTTGTTTGCATGTCTGGGTTGATGTTTGCAAGTCCATGAATTTGTCTTTGCTGGTTTGTATATATAAAGTGTATGTCTTTAAATCCTTTTACAGAAGTTATTTAGTGAAATCACAAGACATGATGCAAGAAAAAAAAGTACATAAAAAATTGTCAGGTGTGGGGTTCGAACCCACGACCCCGTATGGGGACCAGATCTTAAGTCTGGCGCCTTAACCACTCGGCCAACCTGACCTGTAAACAATTGTGTCTGGGTTGGTGTTTGCAAGTCCAAGAATTTGTCTTTGTTGGTTTGAATGTCTAAAGTGTCTGTCTTTCTCTGTTTGTGTGTCTGATTCTATTTGTTTGCATGTCTGGGTTGGTGTTTGCAAGTCCAAGAATTTGTCTTTGTTGGTTTGAATGTCTAAAGTGTCTGTCTTTCTCTGTTTACGTGTTTGATTCTATTCGCTTACATGTCTGGGTTGGTGTTTGCAAACCCAAGAATTTGTCTTTGTTGGTTTGAATGTCTAAAATTTCTATCCTTCTCTGTTTGTGTGTCTAATTCTATTTGTTTACATGTCTAGGTTGGTGTTTGCAAGTCCAAGAATTTGTCTTTGTTGGTTTGAATGCCTAAAGTGTCTGTCTTTCCCTGTTTGTGTGTCTGATTCTATTTGATTGCATGTCTGGGTAGGTGTTTGCAAGTCCAAGATTATGTCTTTGTTGGCTTGACTGAATAAAGTGTCTGTGTTACTCTGTTTGTGTGTCTGATTCTATTTGATTACAGGTCTGGGTTGGTGTTTTCAAGTCCAAGAATTTGTCTTTGTTGGTTTGAATGTCTAAAGTGTTTGTCTTTCTCTGTTTACGTGTTTGATTCTATTTGGTTACATGTCTGGGTTGGTGTTTGCAAACCCAAGAATTTGTCTTTGACGGTTTGAATGTCTAAAGTTTCTGTCCTTCTCTGTTTGTGTGTCTAATTCTATTTGTTTACATGTCTAGGTTGATGTTTGCAAGTCCAAATATTTGTCTTTGTTCGTTAGAATGTCTAAAGTGTCTGTCGTTCTCTGATTTTGTGTCTGATTCTATTTGTTTACATGTGTGGGTTGGTGTTTTTAAGTCCAAAAATTTGTCTTTGTTGGCTGGAATGTCTAAAGTGTTTGTCTTTCTCTGTTTACGTGTTTGATTCTATTTGGTTACATGTCTGGGTTGGTGTTTGCAAACCCAAGAATTAGTCTTTGATGGTTTGAATGTCTAAAGTTTCTGTCCTTCTCTGTTTGTGTGTCCAATTCTATTTGTTTACATGTCTAGGTTGGTGTTTGCAAGTCCAAATATTTGTCTTTGTTGGTTTGAATGTCTAAAGTGTCTGTCTTTCTCTGTTTGTGTGTCTGATTCTATTTGTTTGCATGTCTGGGTTGGTGTTTCCACGTCCAACTATTTGTCTTTGTTGGTTTGAATGCCTAAAGTGTCTGTCTTTCCCTGTTTGTGGGTCTGATTCTATTTGTTTGCATGTTTGGGTTGGTGTTTGCAAGTCCAAATATTTGTCTTTGTTGGTTTGAATGACTAAAGTGTCTGTCTTTCTCTGTTTGTGTGTCAGATTCTATTTGTTTGCATGTCTGGGTTGGTGTTTCCACGTCCAACTATTTGTCTATGTTGGTTTGAATGTCTAAAGTGTCTGTCTTTCACTGTTTGTGTGTTTGATTCTATTTGTTTGCATGTCTGGGTTGGTGTTTGGTTGGTGTTTGCAAGTCCAAGAATTCGTCTTTGTTGGTTTGAATGTCTAAAGTGTCTATCTTTCTCTGTTTGGGTGTTTGATTCTATTTGTTTGCATGTCTGGGTTGGTGTTTGCCAGTCCAAGAATTTGTCTTTGTTGGTTTGAATGTCTAAAGTGTCTGTCTTTCTCTGTTTGTGTGTCTGATTCTATATGTTTGCATATCTGGGATTGATGTTTACAAGTCCAAGAATTTGTCTTTATTGGTTGGAATGTCTAAAGTGTCTTGTCTTTCTCTGTTTTTGTATCTGATTTTATTTGTTTGGATTCCTGGGTTGGTGTTTGCAAGTCCAACTATTTGTCTTTGTTGGGTTTGAATGTCTAAAGTGTTTGTCTTTCTCTGTTTATGTGTCTGATTCTATTTCTTTGCATGTCCGGGTTGATGTTTGCAAGTCTAAGTATTTGTCTTTGTTGATTTGAATGTCTAAAGTGTCTGTCATTCTCGGTTTGTGTGTCTGATTCTATTTGTTTGCATGTCTGGGTTGGTGTTTGCAAGTCCAAGAATTTGTCATTGTTGGTTTGAATATCTAAATTGTCTGTCTTTCTCTGTTTGTGTGTCTTGTTCTATTTGTTGGCATGTCTGGATTGGTGTTTGCAAGTCCAAGATTTTGTCTTTTTTGGTTTGAGTGTCTAAAGTGTCTGTCTTTCTCTGTTTGTATGTCTGATTCTATTTGTTTGTATGTCTGGGTTGGTGTTTGCAAGTCCAAGAATTTGTCTTTGTTGGTTTGAATGTCTAAAGTGTCTGTCCTTCTTTGTTTGTGTGTCTGATTCTATTTGTTTGCATGCCTGGGTTGGTGTTTGCAAGTCCAAGTATTTGTCTTTGTTGGTTTGAATGCCTAAAGTGTCTATCTTTCTCTGTTTGCGTGTCTAATTCCATATGTTTGCATGTCTGGGTGGGTGTTTGCAAGCCCAAGAATTTGTCTTTGTTGGGTTGAATGTCTAAAGTGTCTGTCTTTCTCTGTTTGTCTGTCTGATTCTATTTGTTTACATGTCTGGGTTGGTGGTTGCAAGTCCAAGAATTTGTCTTTGTTGGTTTGAATGTCTAAACTGTATGTCTTTCTATGTTTACGTGTCTGATTCTATTTGGTTACATGTCTGGGTTGGTGTTTGCAAGCCCAAGAATTTGTCTTTGTTGGTTTGAATTTCTAAAGTGTCTGTCTTTTCTCTGTTTGGGTGTTTGATTCTATTTGTTTACATGTCTAGGTTGGTGTTTGCAAGTCCAAGAATTTTGTCTTTGTTGGTTTGAATGCCTAAAGTGTCTGTCTTTCCCTGTTTGTGTGCCTGATTCTATTTGCTAGCATGTCTGGATTGGTGTTTGCAAGTCCAAAGAATTTGTCTTTGTTGGTTTGAATGTCCAAAGTGTCTGTCTTTCTCTGTTTGTGTGTCTGATTCTATTTGTTTACATGTCTGGGCTGGTGTTTGCAAGTCTAAGAATTTGTCTTTGTTGGTTTGAATGTCTAAAGTGTCTTTCTTTCTCTGTTTGGATGTTTGATTCTATTTGTTTGCATGTCTGGGTTGGTGTTTGCAATTCCAAGAATTTGTCTTTGTTGGTTTGAATGTCTAAAGTGTCTGTCCTTCTCTGTTTTTGTTTCTGATTCTATTTGTTTGCATGTCAGGGTTGTTGTTTGTAAGTCCAGGAATTTTTCTTTGTTTCTTTTAATGTATTAACTGCCTGTCTTTTTCTATTTGTGTGTCTGATTCTATTTTTGGCATGCGAGGGCTGGTGTTTGCAAGTCCAAGAATTTGTCTTTGTTGGCTGGAATGTCTAAAGTGTCTGTCTTTCTCTGCTTGTGTGTCTGATTCTATTTGTTTGCAGGTCTGGGTTGGTGTTTGCAAGTCGAAGTAGTTGTCTTTGTTGGTTTGAATGCCTAAAGTGTCTGTCCTTCTCTGTTTGTGTGTCTAATTCTATTTGTTTGCATGTCTGGGTTGGTGTTTGCAAGCCCAAGTATTTGTCTTTGTTGGTTTGAATGCCTAAAGTGTCTGTCCTTTTCTGTTTGTGTGTCTGATTCTATTTGCTTGCATGTCTGGGTTGGCGTTTGCAAGCCCAAGAATTTGTCTTTATAGGTTTGAATGTCTAAAGTGTCTGTCTTTCTCTGTTTGTGTGTCTGATTCTATTTGTTTGCATGTCTGGGTTGGTGTTTGCAAGTCCAAGAATTTGTCTTTGTTGGTTTGAATGCCTAAAGTGTCTGTCCTTCTCTGTTTGTCTGTCTAATTCTATTTGTTTGCATGTCTGGGTTGGTGTTTACAAGCCCAAGTATTTGTCTTTGTTGGTTTGAATGCCTAAAGTGTCTGTCCTTCTATGTTTACGTGTCTGATTCTAGTTGTTTAAATGTCTGGGTTGGTGTATGCAAGCCCAAGAATTTGTCTTTGTTGGTTTGAATGTCAAAAGTGTCTGTCTTTCTCTGTTTGTGTGTCTGATTCTATTTGTTTGCATGTCTGGGTTGGTGTTTGCAAGTCCAAGAATTTGTCTTTGTTGGTTTGAATGTCTAAAGTGTCTGTATTTCTATTTTCGTATGTCTGATTCGGTTTTTTTGCATATCTTGGATGTTGATTGCAAGTCAAAGTATTTGTCTTTGGTGATTTAAATGTTTAAATTGTATTCCTTTATTTGCTTGCGTGTCTTATTCTATTTGTTTTACCGTCTGGGTTGATGTTTGCAAGTCCAAGAATTTGTCTTTGTTGGTTTGAATGTCTAAATTGTCTGTCTTTCTCTGTTTGTGTGTCTGATTCTATTTGTTTGCATGTCTGAGTTTGTGTTTGCAAGTCCAAGAATTTGTCTTTATTGGTTTGAATGTCTAAAGTGTCTGTCTTTCTCTGTTTTTGTGTCTGATTCTATTTGTTTGCATGTCTGGGTTGGTGTTTGCAAGTCCAAGTATTTGTCTTTGTTGGTTTGAATGTCTAAAGCGTCTGTCTTTCACTGTTTGTGTGTTTGATTCTATTTGTTTGCATATCCTGGGTTGGTGTTTGCAAGTCCAAGAATTTTTCTTTGTTGGTTTAAATGTCTAAAGTGTCTAAATGTCTAAAGTTCTCTGTTTGTGTGTCTGATTCTATTTGTTGACATGTCTGGGTTGGTGTTTGCAAGTCCAAGAATTCGTCATTAGGTTCATCTAACCTCCAAAACCATAGGTTAGTTTAGGTTAGGTATGAATAAATATTAATAAATAAATAGAAACATTTCATCATCTTTAAGTTAGGCTAGGTTAGGTTAGCTTATCATGAGCGCTCATGATAAGCTAACCTAACCTAACTTAAACATGGTACAAAGTCGACCTGAGGGGATATTACGGCGAGTATGGTTAGGTTAGGCTAGATTAAGTTAGGTTAAGTTAGGTTAGGTTAGCCTACGTACGCGCGCTACGTAGGCTAACCTAACCTAACTTAACTTAATCTAGCCTTAAATCTAGCACTTTAGACATTCAAACCAACAAAGACAAATACTTGGACTTGCAAACACCAACCCAGACATGCAAACAGATAGAATCAGACACACAAGCAGAGAAAGACAGACACTTTAGACATTCAAACCAACAAAGACAAATTCTTAGACTTGCAAACACCAACCCAGACATGCAAACAAATAGAATCAGACACACAAACAGAGAAAGACAGACACTTTAGACATTTAAACCAAAAATGACAAATACTTGGACTTCCAAACACCAAACCAGACATGCAAACAAATAGAATCACACACACAAACCAAGAATGACAAACACTTTAGACATTCAAACCAACAAAGACAAATACTTGGACATGCAAACACCAACCCTGACATGGAAAAAAATCGAATCCGACACAAAAGCATAGAAAAACGTACACTTCAGATATTCAAACAAACGTAGACAATAGTTGGACTTGCAAACACCAACACAGACATGCAAACAAATAGAATCAGACACCCAAACATAAACAGACAGAGACTTTAGACATTCCAACCAATAAAGACAAATTCTTGGACTTGTAAACATCAATCCCAGACATGCAAACATATAGAATCAGACACACAAACAGAAAAAGACAGACACTTTAGACATTCAAACCAACAAAGACAAATTCTTGGAATCAAAGAGAATCAAACACCCAAACAGAGAAAGATAGACACTTTAGACATTCAAACCAACAAAGACGAATTCTTGGACTTGCAAACACCAACCCAGACATGTCAACAAATAGAATCAGACACACAAACAGAGAAAGATAGATAGTTTAGACATTCAAACCAACAAAGACGAATTCTTGGACTTTCAAACACCAACCCAGACATGAAAACAAATAGAATCAAACGCACAAACAGTGAACGACAGACACTTTAGACATTAAAACCAACGAAGAGAAATAGTTGGACGTGCAAACACCAGCCCAGACATGTAAACAAATGGAAACAAAGACACAGACAGAGAAAGACAGACACTTTATTCATTCAAACCAACAAAGACAAATACTTGGACTTGCAAACACCAACCCAAACATGCAAACAAATAGAATCAGACACACAAACAGTGAAAGACAGACACATTAGGCATTCAAACCAACAAAGACAAATAGTTGGACGTGGAAAAACCAACCCAGACATGCAAACAAATAGAATCAGACACACAATCAGAGAAAGACAGACACTTTAGACATTCAAACCAACAAAGACAAATATTTGAACTTGCAAACACCAACCTAGACATGTAAACAAATAGAATAAGACACACAAACAGAGAATGACAGAAACTTTAGACATTCAAACCGGCAAATACTAATTCTTGGTTTTGCAAACACCAACCCAGACATGTAAACAAATAGAATCAAACACGTAAACAGAGAAAGACAAACACTTTAGACATTCAAACCAACAAAAACAAATTCTTGGACTTGCAAACACCAACCCAGACATGCAAAAAAATAGAATCAGACACACAAACCGAGAAAGACAGACACTGTAGACATTCAAACCAACAAAGACAAATATTTGAACTTGCAAACACAAACCTAGACATGTAAACAAATAGAATTAGACACACAAACAGAGAAGGACAGAAACTTTAGACATTCAAACCGTCAAAGACTAATTATTGGATTTTCAAACACCAACCCAGACATGTAACCAAATAGAATCAAACACGTAAACAGAGAAAGACAAACACTTTAGACATTCAAACCAACAAAGACAAATTCATGGACTTTCAAACACCAACCCAGACATGTAAACAAATATAATCAGACACCCAAACAGAGAAAGATAGACACTTTAGACATTCAAACCAACAAAGACGAATTCTTGGACTTGCAAACACCAACCCAGACATGTCAACAAATAGAATCAGACACACAAACAGAGAAAGACAGACAGTTTAGACATTCAAACCAACAAAGACAAATTCTTGGACTTGCAAACACCAACCCACACATGCAAACAAATAGAATCAAACACACAAACAGTGAAAGACAGACACTTTAGACATTCAAACCAACAAAGACAAATAGTTGGACGTGGAAACACCAACCCAGACATGCAAACAAATAGAATCAGACACACAAACAGAGAAAGACAGACACTTTAGACATTCAAACCAACAAAGACAAATATTTGGACTTGCAAACACCAACCCACACATGCAAACAAATAGAATCAAACACACAAACAGGGAAAGACAGACACTTTAGTCATTCAAACCAACAAAGACAAATAGTTGGACGTGCAAACACCAACCCAGACATGCAAACAAATAGAATCAGACACACAAACAGAGAAAGACAGACACTTTAGACATTCAAACCAACAAAGACAAATATTTGAACTTGCAAACACCAACCTAGACATGTAAACAAATAGAATTAGACACACAAACAGAGAAGGACAGAAACTTTAGACATTCAAACCATCAAAGACAAATTCTTGGATTTGCAAACACCAACCCAGACATGTAACCAAATAGAATCAAACACCTAAACAGAGAAAGACAAACACTTTAGAAATTCAAACCAACAGAAACAAATTCTTGGACTTTCATACACCAACCTAGGTATGCAAAAAAATAGAATCAAACACACAAACAGAGAAAGACAGACACTTTAGACATTCAAACCAACAAAGACAAATATTTGGACTTGCAAACACCAACCTAGACATGTAAACAAATAGAATTAGACACACAAACAGAGAAGGACAGAAACTTTAGACATTCAAACCGTCAAAGACAAATTCTTGGGTTTGCAAACACCAACCCAGACATGTAACCAAATAGAATCAAACACGTAAACAGAGAAAGACAAACACTCTAGACATTCAAACCAACAAAGACAAATTCTTGGACCTGCAAAAACCAACCCAGACCTGTATACAAATGGAATCAGACACACAAACAGAGTAACAAAGACACTTAGACAGATACTTTATACATTCAAGCCAACAAAGACAAATACTTGGACTTGCAAACACCAACCCAAATATGCAAACAAATAGAATCAGACACACAAACAGGGAAAGACAGACACTTTAGGCATTCAAACCAACAAAGACAAATTCTTGGACTTGCAAACACCAACCTAGACATGTAAACAAATAGAATTAGACACACAAACAGAGAAGGATAGAAATTTTAGACATTCAAACCAACAAAGACAAATTCTTGGGTTTGCAAACACCAACCCAGACATGTAAGCGAATAGAATCAAACACGTAAACATAGAAAGACAGAAACTTTTGACATTCTCACCAACAAAGAAAAATTCTCGGACTTGCAAACACCAGACCAGACATGCAAACAAATAGAATCAGACACAAAAACAGAGAAAGACAGACACTTTGGGCATTCAAGCCAACAAAGACAAATACTTGGACATGCAAACACCAACCCAGACACAATTGTTTACAGGTCAGGTTGGCCGAGTGGTTAAGGCGCTAGACTTAAGATCTGGTCCCCATACGGGGTCGTGGGTTCGAACCCCACACCTGACAATTTTTTATTTACTTTTTTTCTTGCATTATGTCTTGTGATTTCACTAAATAACTTCTGCAAAAGGATTTAAAGATATACACTTTAGAAATTCAAACCATCAAAGACAAATACTCGGACTTGCAAACATCAACCCAGAAATGCAAATAAATAAAATCAGACAAAAAAAGAAAGAGCGACAGACAGTGTAGACATTCAAACCAACAAAAGCAAATTCTTGGACTTGCAAATAGCAGCCCAGATATGCAAACAAATAGAATCAAACACTGTACCGATTATGTAATCAATTTCTCAGAAATCCATTTGTCCTAGTCGATTACGTCATTCTATGCCCATATATGGACTCCCGTCACGAGCTCCTGATAGGGTTCTACCGATTATGTAATCAATTTCTCAGAAATCCATTTGTCCTAGTCGATTACGTCATTCATTACCCATATATGGACTCCCGTCACGAGCTCCTGATAGGGTTCTACCAATTATGTAATCAATTTCTCAGAAATCCATTTGTCCTAGTCGATTACGTCATGCTATGCCATTTGTCCTAGTCGATTACGTCATTCTATACCCATATAAGAACCCCCATCACGACCTGCTGATAGGGTTCTACCGATTATATAATCAATTTCTCAGAAATCCATTTGTTCTAGTCGATTACGTCATTCTATGCCCATATATGGACTCCCGTCACGACCTCCTGATAGGGTTCTACCGATTATGTAATCAATTTCTCAGAAATCCATTTGTCCTAGTCGATTACGTAATCAATTTCTCGGAAATCCATTTCCCCTTGGGAGCTTATGTCCATATATGGAGCCCCGTCACGAATTGTATTGTCTATTGATATTTTTTCTCTGACGTCACTATGCCCATATATGGACTCCCGTCACGAATTGTATTGTCTATTGATATTTTTTCTTTGACGTCACTATGCCCATATATAGACTCCCGTCACGAATTGTATTGTCTATTAATATTTTTTCTGTGACGTCACTATGCCCATAGTAAAAATCCTTTCCTTATATTCTCTGCAATCCTCTCCCGCTAATATTTCCGGCCCCCTGATTGGTTTAGAAGGAGACACAAAATACATCAAACGGTTTCGCTCAAATCATCTTCTAAAATGTCGATTAATTTGTTTCGTCCAAATAATCCCTAAACGTAATTTCTGCGTGTTCCTTTTGTTTTGGCAAACCCTTTCCCGCGTTAATCTCTTCATCTCATAGATGTTCTCTTCCCCACCGTTAATGCGCATGTGCAAACTTCGCCCGGAGACAATTCTCCTGGACGAACACCAACAAATAAATTGACCTTGACAGGTTAATGAGCATGTGCAAACTTCGCCCCGGAGACAATTCTCCTGGACGAACACCAACAAATCATGCAAACTTCGCCCCGGAGACAATTCCCCTGGACGAACACCAACAAATCGATTGACCTTGAAAGCGCATGTGCAAACTTTGCCCGGAGACAATTCTCCTGGACGAACACCAACAAATCAAGTTCTCGGAAATCCATTTCCCCTAGGGAGTGTATGCCCATATATGGAGTGGGGTCACGAACTCATGAGGTTAGGTTACGTTACGCAATCAATTTCTTGGAAATCCATTTCCCCTAGCGAGTTTCTGCCCATATATGGTGTTCGTTCAGTATCAATAGGGTCATTTCCTTCGATTACGCAATCAATTTCTCGGAAATCCATTTCCCCTAGGGAGTCTATGCCCATATATGGTGTTTGTTCCGGAACTCATGAGGTTAGGTTAGGTTACGCAATCAATTTCTCGGAAATTCATTTCCCCTAGGGAGTCTATGCCCATATATGGTGTTCGTACGAAGTTAGACTCAATTGTAGATGGTAGCACCTATGTTCTTACCGGAACTCATGATAGGTCCCTGCTGAGATCATTGCGCTATACGAGGATAAGCAACTTTTTTTTTACAATAAATCCGACCACCACAGCAGGGATATTTACAAGCTCCTCAAGAGAAGAGCAGAGCGAGAGATCAGAAAGGCACTATATAACCATCTGCGGAAGAAATGCAGACTGCGAAGTACTATTCAAGAAGAGGAACAGCGGAGCAGTTTTCAGATTTTCAGAATGGTACACGAGTTAAGCCGAAAAAAGAGTCGCAAACATCAGTGATAGTGGACAAAGTCGGAAATGAAATTAGCGATTCAAAGATAAAACTTGAAAGATGGAAAGAATACTTTAACGATAAACTGAATCCCCCAGTAGCTGCGGATCCCGAAATACTAACCTGCTTCCCCATAACCGGCCAAGAACTCAGACCACCACCCTCACTCAAGTCAGAATCCGAGTCATCAATCAAGTCGCTAAAACAAGGAAAAGCCCCTGGTCCAGACGGAGTCAGGGCTGAACTCATTAACGTCGGATCGGATGATGTAACTGATCTGTACTATACCATTGTGCCTGCGATGTGAGAAACTGGCCACGTACCCCGTTAGTGGTGCAAGGCTGCCATTGTACCCATTCACAAAAAGGGGTCAAAGAAAGAGTATGGAAACTACCGTCCGATCAGCCTCACGAGCTATCAGTCACGTGTCCTGACAAAAGTCCTACTCCGACGCATACAAGTAACAACTGCCTTTGCCATTGGAGAATATCTTGTTTCTGTTTTAAGATAAACTTAAATTTAAAATACCTCCCAAAGAGAAAGTTTAAATCCTCCAGCCCAAACCACCTGAATAGTTAAGTTATAACTAACTTGGTCATCTTATAAAATGTATTACTACTATATAGTTAGACTTCTAAATATCTTATTTATTTGTTTCTTTAATATTCATATATGACATCTATATCATACGTCATCCATATAATATGGATAATATAATATATAATCCACTATCTAGTTGGATTTTTCTAGTTGGAGTCTAGTCGGATACGTCAATTCGCTAAATTCAAGGGGGGATGGGGCAAGCTGTATTTTTTAAACCATGATGGGGGACAAATTTGTCGTTTTTTTTTATTGCTCAACTAAAATAACACAAAATACATTATCGATGAAAATACCCCCAAGAAGGTATTTTTCAAAATACGTGGGAGGGGCGAAATAATCTAACCCCCCTCCCATTTGACGCCATTGAGATCAATCTATTGTGTATTTTTATTTTACATAAGAAAAACTAGACGTAAAATCCTCCTAAAAGGGAAAGTTTAAAGCTTTGAGCCAAAGCCACAAAAATTGAAAATAAATATGGAATACGACAAAAAAGAGGTGGGAAAACCTGTTACATAACTATGTGACAAATTTATGATAATTCTTAATTCTAATGGCGTAGCTGCTTTATTTGTGCAAACTACCATTTTAGTGTCCTTTTGCTTTGTTCTCTAGGTGTCCTCTAGATGATTTGTTCTCTAGATTTGTTTTCTAGGTGGCCTTGCTTTCTCACGATGTACTGGATGGCAAAAAGTCTTAAATGTATAGTGTCATTTTGCGCATTCATTAGCCGGTTTCATATGAATTTTGGCCTGAACCATTCTATGGTTCTGGCGCCAAATTTTTCTTACCTTCTTCCCAATTGATTGCCCTGTTTTTGTGTTGTTGTTTTTTTGCTGCTTTTTCTTGTCGTTTTCTTTTTTTTTACTACGGAAACTGAATTCAGCCCATCTGGGCTTATGATAGCCTATACTTTATAGATAACATCTTATAAACTCACATTTTGACCTTGCTGGAGATCTTCCAGATGAGGTTATGGCATGTCTATCAGCTTCTGACAGATTCTCAATATTTTGAATATCACATTTTTCATCTATAGTGCGCAACTGCTTCCTTTTCATTTCTCCTTCTTCAATTGGACTTCCATCGGTGCTTCTGCGGCTTTCTTCATCGCTGGTTTCATAAACATCTTCATATGTGAATCCATAACTTTCCTATAAAATAAACAACCATAGAACAAGTGTGTACAAGAGAGGACAGCTGGTTCAAAAAAGGTGAATTTACGAAAATACTGCTTATTAGAAAAATCATTAAAGCAGATTTTTTTTTTTGGGGGGGGGGGGGGTCGTACGATGGCAAAGACAGCTGTAATGGATATGGTTGAATTTCGACTTCTTTTAAGATTAATTAAAAAAAAAACTTTTTTCACAAAATAAGTTTTTCAAAGAAAAGTAAAGAACTCTATTAAACAAAAAATGGGGAAAAAAAAATCAAATAATCTACCAAGCGTGAAACTACCACAAATCAGCATCGATAAATAAATGAAACCCAAAACGAACAGAAATTACAATAAATAACCGAGTCAAACTCAAAACGAGCAGAAATTAACATAAGTTGGGCTCAAAACCCCTATGCCTTCCCAAGGCCAGAACAAAATTTGCCCTTTACTGAAAAAAATACAAATGAATGCGTATTGTCAGTTTAATATACATATACTGATATTTAGTAATCAAAATGTTGATATTATTTGATTTATTAAAGTTATAAAAGTAAAAATATTTATATTTTTTTAATTAAAGTGCAACTGAAACTGACAATGCACATTCATTTGTATTTTTTTCAGTAAAGTGTAAATTTTGTTCTGGCCTTGGGAAGGCATAGGGGTTTTCAGCCCGACTTATGTTAGTTTCTGCTCGTTTTGAGTTTGACTCGGTTATGTATTGTAATAATAATCGGTAGCTTGGATACACTTTCGCTATTTTGATTTGGTTAAATTTTAAGAGCGGAAGTAGCCCCGAAAGTTTGAACATAATACCCTCAGTCGTTCTTGGGATATTGCTGAGATCCCTTATTGGGAATTACCATTAACACAGGGCATTTTGATTTAATCTTAAGGCAACATTTAGTTTTTAAACATAACGGGCGTGGGAAAGGGACTAGTTGCCCTCCAATGACTTTCGACTATTAAAAAGGATATCAGTCCTTTCTATTTTCAATCGAATGAGCCCTTTTCGAAATTCCCGCGACAACTCCTTCGATACGAAGTGCCCTGGTCTAAACAACAACAACAAAAATAATTCATTATAGCCACATCGATCTTTACTATAAAAATGTTAAGCCTTTCAACCACTTCCGACTATTAAAAAGGGCACTAGGCCTTTCGATTTCCAATCGAATCAGCCCTTTTTGAAACGACAACGCTTTCTACAAACACCTTATATGCCCCCAGGGCATAAATTACAACCCTTACCCTAAGGACTGTTAGGGTGGTAGTCATCCTCTAAGACCTAATTTCCTGAACTTTCAACAACGTTAAACAAAATGGCTATCTCAAAATTTTCATTCGATGTGTTTGGGAAAATGGTGGGCGTGAGAGGGGCGGTAGTCGCTCTCCAATCGCTTTCAACTATTAAAATTGGCCCTAGACCTTTTAATTTCCAATCAAATGATCCCTTTTGAAGTTTCTACGACAAAACTTTCGATACAAATCTTATATACCCCCAGGGCATAACTTACAACCCGTGCCCTGAGTGCTAGGGGGGGGGCGTCATTCTCAAAGACCTAATTTCCGCAACTTTCTACTACGTTGAACAAAATGGCTATCTGAAAATTTTACGTTGAACAAAATGGCAATCTGAAAATTTTGATTGGATGTGTTTGGAGAAATGGTGGGCGTGAGAGGGGGGTTAGTTACCCTCCAATCACTTTCGACTATTAAAAAGGGCACTAGCCCACTCAATTTCCAATTAAATGGGCCCCTTTTTAAGTTTTATGAATATCTATAAAAACCTTATATGCCCCCAGGGCAGAACTTAGAACCCTTGCCCTTGGGGCTCTGGGGGGTTTGTCATCCTTAAATACATAATTTCCAGAACTTTCAACTACGTTGAACAAAATGGCTATCTCTAAAATTTGGTTGACTGTTTTTAGGGAAATGGTGGGCGTAAGAGGGGGTTAATTACTCTCCACTCACTTTCGACTATTAAAAAGGGCAATTTCAATTTCCAATCAAATGAGCCCTTTTTGAAATTTTTACATAAACTTTCTATATAAACCTTATATGCCCCTAGGGCAGAACTTACAACCCTTGCACTGAGGGCTCTGAGGGGTTATCATCCTAAACGACCTAATTTCCAGAACTTTCAACTACGTTGAACAAAATGGATATCTCAAAATTTTGATTGGATGTTTGGAAAAATGGTGGGCGTGAGAGGGGCATTAGTCGCTATCCAATCACTTTCAACTATTAAAAAAGGCACTAGCCCTTTCAATTTCCAATTGATTAAACCTTTTTGAAGTTTCTAAGACAACGATTTCAATAAAAACTTTATATGCCTACAGGGCATAACTTACAACCCTTGCCCTGAGGGTAGTGGGGGGAGGGGTTTTCACCCTTAAAGACCTAATTTAAAAAACTTTCAACAACGTTGAACAAAATAGCTATCTAAATTTTTTGATTGGATGTGTTTGGGGAAAAGTTGGGCGGGAAAGGGGGGTTAGTTGTCTTCAAATCACTTTCAAATATTAAAAAGGGCACCAGCCCTTTCTATTTTCAATCGAATGAGCCCTTTTCGAAGTTTCTCACGACAACTCCTTCGATACGAAGTGCCCTGGTCTAAACAACAACAACAAAAAATAATACATTATACCCACATCGATCTTTACTATAAAAATGTCAAGCCTTCCAATCACTTTCGACTATTAAAAAGGGCACTAGGCCTTTCGATTTCCAATCGAATGAGCCCTTTTTGAAACGACAGCGCTTTCTAAAAACACCTTATATGCCCCCAGGGCATAAATTACAACCCTTATCCTAAGGACTGTTAGGGTGGTAGTCATCCTCTAAGACCTAATTTCCTGAACTTTCAACTACGTTAAACAAAATGGCTATCTCAAAATTTGATTGGATGTTTTTGGGAAAATGGTGGGCGTGAGAGGGGCGGTAGTCGCTCTCTACTCACTTTCAACTATTAAAAATGGCACTAGTCCTTTCAATTTCCAATCAAATGAGCCCTTTTGAAGTTTCTACGACAAAACTTTCGGGGCATATAATATACAAATCTTATATACCCCCAGGGCATAACTTACACCCCGTGCCCTAAGTGCTGGGGGGGGGCGTCATTCACAAAGACCTAATGTCCGCAACTTTCTACTACGTTGAACAAAATGGCTATCTGAAAATTTTAAGTTGAAAAAAATGGCAATCTAAAAATTTTGATTGGATGTGTTTGAGGAAATGGTGGGCGTGAGAGGGGGGTTAGTTACCCTCAAATAACTTCCGAATACTTAAAAGGGCACTAGCCCTCTCAATTTTCAATTGAATGAGCCCCTTTTGAAGTTTTATGAATATCTATAAAAACCTTATATGCCCCCAGGGCAGAACTTAGAACCTTTGCCCTTGGGGCTCTGGGGTGTTTGTCATCCTTAAATACATAATTTCCAGAACTTTCAACTACGTTGAACAAAATGGCTATCTCTAAAATTTGGTTGACTGTTTTTAGGGAAATGGTGGGCGTAAGAGGGGGTTAATTACTCTCCAATCACTTTCGACTATTAAAAAGGGCAATTTCAATTTCCAATCAAATGAGCCCTTTTTGAAATTTTTACATAAACTTTCTATATAAACCTTATATGCCCCCAGGGCAGAACTTACAACCCTTGCACTGAGGGCTCTGAGGGGTTATCATCCCAAAAGACCTAATTTACAGAACTTTCAACTACGTTGAACAAAATGGATATCTCAAAATTTTGATTGGATGTGTTTGGAAAAATGGTGGGCGTGAGAGGGGCAATAGTCGCTATCCAATCACTTTCAACTATTAAAAAAGGCACTAGCCCCTTTAATTTCCAATAGAATAAGCCATTTTGAAGTTTCTAAGACAACGATTTCAATAAAAACTTTATATGCCTACAGGGCATAACTTACAACCCTTGCCCTGAGGGTAGTGGGGAGAGGGGTTGTCATCCTTAAAGACCTAATTTCCAAAACTTTCAACTACGTTGAATAAAATGGCTATCTAAAAATTTTGATTGGATGTGTTTGGGGAAAAGTTGGGCGTGAGAGGGGGGTTAGTTGCCCTCAAATCACTTTCGACTATTAAAAAGGGCACTAGCCCTTTGAATTACAAATCGAACGAGCCCTTTTTCAAGTATCTACGACAAAGATTTAAATAAAAACCTTATATGCTCCCAGGGCATAACTTAAAATCCTTGACCTGAAGACTTTGGGAGGAGTGTCCTGCTCAAAGGTATAATTTCCTGAACTTTGAACGTCGTGGGAAAAATTGGCTATCTCAAAATTTTTATTGGATGTGTTTGGGGAAATGGTGGGCGTGGAAGGGGTGGTAGTTGCCTTCCAATTACTTCCAACTATTAAAAAGGGCACTAGCCATTTCAATTTCCAATCGAATGAACCCTTTTTGAAGTTTCTACGACAACGCTTTCTATGACAACCTTAGATGCCCCCATGGCATAACTTACAACCATTGCCCTGAGGGATGGGGGGGGGGTGTCAAACTCTGAGACCTAATTTCCAGAACTTAAAACTACGTTGAATAAAATGGCTATATCAACATTTGGATTGGATGTGTTTGGGGAAAAGGTGGGTGTGAGAGGGGGGTTAGTTGCCCTACAATCACTTTCGACTATTAAAAAGGGCACTAGCCCTTTGAATTTCCAATCGAATGAGCCTTTTTTGAAGTTTCTACGACGATGACTTCTATAAAAACTTTATATGCCCCCAGAGCATAGCTTACAACACTTGCCCTGAGGGCTTTGGGAGAGTGTCCTCCTCAAAAATATATTTTCTAACTATAAATCAACTGCGCTGAACAAAATGGCTATCTCAAAATGTTGATTGGATGTTTGGGGGAATGATGGGGGGCGGGGAGGGGGCTAGTTGCCCTCCAATCACTTTCGACTATTAAAAAGGGCACTAGCCACTCTGATTTCCAATCGAATGAGCCCTTTTTGAAGTTTGTACGACAACTCCTTCGTAGAAAACTCCTTTGATACGAAGTGCCCTGGTATGTAAAAAAAAATAATACATTGTGCCAACATCGTTCTTTACTTAGGCAGTGCCATTGCGCTGCCTATGAAAATATAAAACTTGCTTATTACCGTCCTGAGGCGATACAATTTTCCTCTGCCAAAACCTAGTATCTACACAAAGATTGTATTTTTAGTTAAGGATGTACCCATCCCTCCATAGCATCGACACATGGAACTCAATGCTGCAGTCAGAATGTTTCCATCGGTTATACTTTCTGAAATATAGGGATAGCATAACAGAGATAGCTTCTACATGTTTCCCAGAGCCGAACTGACAAAAGCTAGTATCAGGGTTTGGCAGAAAATGGGTGACAAATATGGGAAGAAAATGTATTCCTTAAGTTCTAGTTTATCTACTCAGTTAGAACAGACTGGGTTACGTACTAAAGTCTGGGCTCTTCTGAAAAGAAACACTATAATAACAAACGAATAGCACAATTTCATTCCCCAATAGACGTTCTTTCTAAATATAATACTGGTCAATTTGAAAATACTCTCATTCCTGCTTCTTTGGCATAGAATATATACATTCTATTAGTTCTAAGAAATTCTATTCAGTTTTTCATCAATTTTCCCCGTTCCAAAAATGGAAAAACCCTATTTTGCGAATTTGCCGAAAACTGTAAAAATAGATACAAGGTTTTGGCAGAGGAAAGCCGAATAATTATTATCTACCGTTGTGAAACGTTTAATCAAACAGTTCGTGGTAACGAACTGTAAGTAAGGAGCGACCCGGCTCAATACTAACAGAAACTCCAAAAAACGAAATTTTGATACCAATACATACATCAAAAGAATAAAATTTTTATGTTGATTTCAAATATATAAGTTTCATCAAGTTTAGTCTTACCCCTCAAAAGTTAAGCGCCTGAAAATAATTACCTTATTTTCGAAAAAAAGGGGCAAACACCGCCTCCAAGTCATAGAACCTTAATGAAAATCACACCATCAGATTCAGTGTATCATTGAGAACTCTAAAGGAGAGGCTTCAAGCTCCTATCTTCAAAAATGGGGAATTTTCTATTTTTTGCCAGAAGAAAGATCACGGATACTTCTTTTTTTTTCAGGGGCGATCGTCTCGACCCAGTGGTCCTGTGGTCCTTACGTGGGAGGATCTTTCCACAGAGGAAGTTTTCATGGGGGAACGGACAGTGCTATGAAGGGGGCGCCAGATTTTCCAGCATTATTTAAAAAAACGACCAGAATTTAAATTAAAAAAAAACAAGTTTCTCTACTGAAAGTAAAGAGCAACATCAAAACTTAAAACGAACAGAAATTATTACGTATGATTCGGTTCGCTCCCTAGTCAAAACCTCGCTCTTTACGCTAAAGTTTTTTTTAGTACTTTCATAAGAGCTATTTATTCTAATTAATGGCCTTTGTGATTAAGGGTCATTCTTACAGAATTGGAACAAAATTTGAACTTTAGCGTACAGAGCGAGGTATTGACTAGGGGCGAACCCCCTAATATACGTAATAAAACATACAAATATAGAAATTTGTTGCGTCAGTTAATTCGTAAGTTACGTATATTTATTACTAATAAAAATGTTCGCAAATAAAATTAAACAACTTTCGAGACAGCCATTTAACCAAAAAAAAAGTAAAATTAATATGCAAATTTTGTTTTAATTATTCATATACGGTGAGCCATAATCAAAACCTGCAATAATTCACAAACCTTCAGAAATTAAATAAAAAAACAAGTTTTTTTACCTGAAAGTAAGGAGCGACATTACCTTTGCGATTGATTGTTGAAGTCCTCACCACAAGACGAGAAATCGTAGGACAAAAAAAGGACAAAAGAATAAGAGTGAGAGAAAAAAATGATAACAAAGATGATCTCTAAATTTGTAAATTTTACAAGAAGCATAGAGAAACCACACACCTTTTGAAGAAAAAATGTCAGTAATTGAATATGAAAAATAATTCAACGGAAAATATATTTCAGTAAGTCCTCATATATTGAAAGGTGTATACATTGATAATTAAAAGTAAGGAGATTGGAAACAAAATGTTTGAATATAATACTTAGAAAGTTGAATTTAGAAACAGAGGTGTCAAATGTTTTGGCGGGGATGCCCCCTATATTTTCAAAAATGTCCCTTTTGGTGTTTTCATTAAAAAATTTTAAAAGCCAAAATTACCCCCCACCCTTGATTAAAAAAAAACAACTTCTTTTTGTATTTTCGTTTAAAAAAAAGAATCATTTACCAACCCCTCTACATTTTTGTGAATTTACGCTCATATATACAAATAATGACTATATTAATTTATTGTTTGTACTTTAAATCCCACCAAGGTATTTTCTCCTCTATTTCTAGCGCTGAAATACATTCGTCCCCATAGCTGTTGCTATCGACCCAAAAAGTAAGTTGAATACTTTAAAGCCTAAAGAAGGTAGCCTAGTCATTTACTCTTATTAAAACTAGGCAGTTATTCTAGACAAGGTGAGACCTAAGCCTGAAATACCTTTTTTATTTTCATAGCAATGATTCCTACTAAGCTAGCAAGGAAGTGGTTAAAATGTTCATAATCTTCTCACTCCTTCGTGTGTTTTATTTAGTATAATTTTTTTTTAGTTTTCGTTATTAGCTTTGATATAATGTTTCCTGATTAGTTTCGTTTTAAGAATTCTGCATCCTTTTAACTTTTCCTTTAAAGTTTACGTTTATGTTTGGTTCTAAGCTTTCGTTTTTTGCTTAGTTTTAAACTTTTGTTTACATTTTTTTTTATATTTCATTCTTCATTTTGTTTATATTGTTAGCATCATAGTCAATAGGTTTCTCGTCCTCATAAGAGAATGCATGCTTTGGTTATCTTTATGGCTATCACCCGACCCGCTCTTTAGCAAGTGAGACACTAGTGAATGATTTTAAAAGATTATAGCCCAAAAACAAAATCTTGAAAAAATGATCTTCTTTTTTGTATAAAAAAAAAACTATAGAAGAACTATGAACTATAGAAGAATTTGAGATATAGCAGCCATAAGAATTATTATAGGAGAGTTATGCAACAAGTATGGATCACAATAATTGTGGACGACAAGAATATCTTAAAAGAAATGAGAAGTTTATAGGAAAAAACATTAAATCATTAAGTTAAACAACTAAATCAAACATTAAAAACATTAAGTAGTTCTTTTTCTTCCTTTTTAACAATCGAAATTAATATTCATTTGTTAGATTTAAAATAAAATAAACGTAAAATAAAGCTTAGTACTTACAGTGGTATCGTTTCGTCTTTTCCTTAGTACAGGGACACTCTCTAAAGGAGAATGATGAATGCCTTCAGATCCCGCTTCAGATGCGGTATTCTCTGCAAAGGAACTCAATTTTTTGAAAACATCCATGATCTCAGCAGGGTTAATACTGGGATTTTTATCGATTAGTTGTATTGTCACCTCTCTCTCTGTAGCTTCATCTACGTCTTCTTCCATCGGATGTTCACTTGACATAAGTTCCATCTCTTCACATACACGCTCAATATCCTCACAAATTTCTTTGATATTTTCTTCACTTTCTGCAATATGGACTAGCTCTCCTTTAGATTGGTCTAGCTGAAAGCGAGATGCTTCTGCTTTCATATCTTCAAAACTAAGAAGCTTTTTATTTTTTTCTGCTTCCTTTGCATCTTCGTTACTTTTTTCAGGTTTTTCAGACTGATGGCCTATTACACCTCGACTTGAGGTTTTCTTACCCAATTCTCTTTGCTGCTCTTCTTCAGTTTTCCTCCTCAATCCTTCAAATCCAATATCTCCTTTAATTCCTTTGTTCAGATCTTTACGAATTAACGAGCCGGCATCTGGTTTTTCCTTTATAGTGGGGACATCAACTGCAATCTGTTCCACTTTTTTCAAGGGATGACCTTTTACGTGGCTGTTTCTTAATTTTCTTGCATCTCTGGTTTCTTTTTCCTGCTTTTCTTCAAAATTCTCTTGTCCTGAAGACTTGGAATCTCCTTGACCGATTTGTTTTTCAGCCTCGGATGTATTTCCTTCAGCTTTTTTGTTCAATTCTTCAAATCCTATGTCTACAGTGCTTCCTTTATTAATTACATCTTTTCCTTTTTGCGGAAAAGTCTCCTCATCACATTTTCTTGCTTCGTTTTTAGAACTTTTAAGCGTTTTCTTCAACTCTTGTTCATTAATTGTTCCAGTTTCACCATGTTTTTGTTGGTTAGGTGGGACATCTGCAGTTCCCGTTTCTTGGGACTTGCGCGAAGTATTTGAGTCGACTACTTTTTCGAATTGCTTCATCTGGCCCTGGGATTCATCCTTTACTTCCCTCATAATATTTTTTAGTTTGTGTTCGTCAGCACTTCCAGATTCATTGGCTTCAATATCTTTCGGCGAGACCTTAGAAGGGGCCTTCACGAGTTCCGCTATTTCTTTTTTCTTAATTGGAGCTGTTTTGGATGGAACTGAGGTTTGTTCTACCTTACTTTCAAATTCTTTCGTCTGATTTTGTGCTTCTTCTTTTACATTCTCAAACTCATTCTTTAATTCATGTTCTTCAGTTGTTCCAATTTCGCTGTGTTCTTGTTGCTTGGGAGGAATATTTGCAGTCTCAACCGAGGGTAGCTCGTTTCTTTCAGACTTAACAGTTTCGGATATGTTTTTAGGATGAAAAGCAGCCTCTGCCTGTAGCATCTCTTCTTGTGCTTCTTCGTTTATATCTTTCATCACATCCTTTAATTTATGCTCAGCTGGGCCTCCGATTTCATGATGCTCGGGATCTTTGGGCGATAAATGACCAAAAGGCTGTGTAGCTGTTCTAACAACTGGTGGTTCCTTGGATTTGGCATTTATCGAAGACTCAAAACTGAGCATCTGACTCTGTGCATCTTCTTTTATTTCTTCCATTTCATTCTTTAGACTATGATCTTGCGGAATTCCAATCTCATTATGATCAGCAGCATTTACATCTGGGTTAATTTTTTCAGTTTCTTGAGGCTCTTTAACACTCATTGGCTTGTAAGAAACCTTTCCCCCAGAAGGACGTACATGATTCTCTCTATTACCTTTTTCTTCTGATGTCACACTTGCATAAGTTGCAGGCAATTCCTTTTTGGTTTGATTTGTCTTCTGCTTTTTTCCTTCAGTTTTGGAAATTGGGGGTGCACTGGTTTCTTTTTTATCAGATTCAGTCGACAAAACAGGCTTCATTAGTTTATTTGAAACTTCCGGTTTACTTTCTTGAATATTTGATTCTTTATCATTTCCCTTTATTTTTTCTTCTCTGGGGGTTCCAGTAAGATCATGAGTTCGTTCATATTCAATCTGCTCATTTTCATCATCTCGCTGATGCTGTAAATGAGATCCAACGTTTAATATCCGCGGATCTTGATTAAGCATATCTTCTCGGCTTAGCTTTTTATCTATTCGATATTCTTCTGGTATTCCGAGAAACTCTGCTGCCTCATTGCCTTTCGCTTTTTCCAAAAGATTGCGATCCGATCTTCTTTCTTCTCCTGCCGCCTTTAGTCGTTCTTGACTTTCATGTTTCATGTGATCAATTCTTTCTTCTTCTCGTTCATAATCCTCCTCTGTTGGAAGAGATAAAACCTGTTTTTGATCCATGTTTTCAGACTGTTCGTCTAGCTGATGGTTTGTTGCGAAAAAAATCGTATCTTGCGACTTATCAATGTCTTCCAAATCTCCTTCCCTTTGCTCAGGAATATCGACAAAATCAGAAGAAGCGTTTGATGAAGAGCGAACTAAGGGTAAATCTGTTATGTGAATAATTTCGTCGGGCTCGGCTACCTGAAAAAGATTTACGATGCTTGAGAATGTAAATTTAATAATTAAATAGCTGTATGACCAGCTACTAAATATACCCTCCGATGCCAAGACTCTGTGAAGAGCTGAAGCAACTTTGACCGGAGATTCAAAGTTGTGGAGCAATGCAAAAGAATGTATACTACGGAGAGAAGTTCCACCCCTCCCTCTCATGATTTTCGTTCACCACGGAATTAGATAACTCTGGAAATAAGTATTAGCGATAAAGTGAATAAACTGAATACTGCTTTTTTTTGGATAATTGTAACCACAAATTGTATTTTCCGTGGCTATTTTTTCTTTACGTGACAATCTTGGATGACTTCCTCGGGCTATGAACCATCTTTGAATTAGTTTATTTGCAATCATACCAACACAGCGAAAATGAAATATGACCTGAATGCCCATATTGCACTTCCTTCTTGCTTTAAATATTCTGCAAGATATAAGGCCATCCCCAAACCCTTCAACTGCACAATTAAATCCTAGCTGCTAATCCATACCCCCATTAATGCACAGCGGTCCTTCACTGCGGTCAGCGGTCAAGCACGAACAATCGAAACCATAAATGTAGACGTTAGGTTAGACTAAATTGCGCCAGTTTACTTGGTAATTAGGCTGGCACCAGAAAGGCTTTAAAACCTTTATCGACCACCAGAGCTCAGGTTAGGACCACACCTTAGAAAGTCAAAATTATGATCCTATCTCTTACTTCCCACCAATTTTGGTTTTGATTTGATGTCCCCTTCTGGTAGACGTACCGATGACAGGAATTTACAGCCTCCTCCCCCCACATTCGCGAAAGGTCTAAAAAGTTCCAGTTTCTGATAACAAATAACCATTAAATTAACTGTTACATCTAAGTAAGTTGGTTGAGATTCAATATCCTCTCTTTGTAAGATATCTTTATTGAATAGAACTTATGTAACCCTCTACAAAGAGATCAAGTTGGTCGGTACCCTTGAAAGTCAAAGCAAGAATATCATCAGTTGTCTCTCATTAAGTTTCGTTGATTCTGAACCAGCTCTTCTCTTAGATCGCCTTATGACATGAATTCAGGGTCCTCTCACTCTACAAATATCGAATCAGGCCGGGTCCCCAAAAATACATAATGCGAAGATCAGTTAGACTTTTGATTTCATGAAGCGTAAGAAACAATCCAAATATTATCCCTTCCAACAACAATTTACCACTTCAATAATCGTTTTAGTAGCATGTTAGTTTTAAAGACTTGGTGCCATGTATGGACCCTCTCCCCCCAAAAAAGGCACTACTAGGACACTTGCTCTTAAATCTTATCAATTTTGGTCAAGATCTGACAGTCTTTTCTGGCTACAACAATAAAAAAAAAGCTATATTTCTTTACAGCATTATGAAATAATATAGTTGTGTAAGAACTACTACTACAGGCATATTAAAAATTAGTTACAGGCGCACTTACACATGAATTGATTTTGTTGGAAGGGGGTATTTTTTTGGAGGGGGGGGGGGGATAAGAGTAGGCTAAATTAAAAAAAAGGTGAATTAAATGGAAAATTTAGGAGATTATGAAAAAGTACTGATCCTGGGGGATTGATATTATTTAACTTCAGGTAAGTCCATCAGGTACAGTATCATCGATAAGACACTCACAACAAGGGAAAGCTGGTATATAGGAACAAGAAGGAAAATGATTAACCGGAAAATCTATTTCAGTTGGTTTTTTTTCCTTTTTTAGGGAGAGAAGGGGTCAAGAAATTTCCAGAGCTGAAGAAAGGCTGAAGAAAAAAAGGCATTTTCCTTACAGATATGTTTGACATTTTGAGCCTTGGAGAGAAGGAATCAGGAACCTTGCCCTTTCACCCTTGTGGTTTCGATCAAAACCCTACGAAGAAGCTTGTCCTCACCGTTCCTGTAAAAAAAAAAAAACGATACATAAATTTTGCTTGATTCTGGCTGGAGGTGCCAGCAATAGGGGAATCTCGAGGATACCCGCCCCCTCTACAATGTTTCAGTTTTATCCAATTTTTAGGATCAAAAAAGATAACAGCTTGTAGTATTTGTCCCTGCAATTTTTTTCTTAATATCTTTCATAACAGTCTTTAGCATATGCTCTGCCGAAACCCAACTTTTATTATGTTCGGGATTTTACAATTCAGGTTCTTAAACATTTTCAGATTCATTTTCACCATGTCTCGGTGACACCTTAGAAGGTGCATTCACACGTTCTTCTATTTCTTCTTGAAGTTGTTTTGGGTCTAGCTGTTTCTTTTGCAAAGCTTTCAAACTATTTCATTTGATCGTTTGCTTCTTCTATTACATTCTCAAATTTTATTCCTTCGTTTTTGTTCATCAGTTGCTCCTATTTCGCTCTCGTATTACTGCTTCTGAGGGACATCTGCAATTTCCTCTAAAAGTTAACTTCTTTTTTTTAGACTTAAGACTTTCAGATGTATTTTCAGGATCAAAGGCCATCTCTGCCTGCAGCATTTTCAATTCTTCTCCACTCATATCCATCGTAACATCCTTTAATTTATGCTCAGCTGAATAATCACAATGGCAAAGCTCATATTCTTTTGGAAGAACACCATTAAAAAGCTACGAAGCTGTTTCGATAACTACTGGGTTGATGGATTTGTTGTAGGTTCTGGTCTCGAAACTGACTATCTGCCTTTTGTTTATTCCACGCATTTTGTTCTTCCGGCTATGATCATGGAATGCTTCAGTCTCACTGTAATGGACAATAAAGATTGAACCAATCGCCAGGCTTTATCTTCAAAGACTGCACTAGGGGCAAGAATAGCAAGTATCTTTCCTTAAATGCTTTTTATCTGGGAAGCTTTGATCTTACTATGATCGATAAGAATGCTGAGCTCCCAGCTAAGCTTTACGTCTTCCAAATTGTCTCTTCTTTGGCTTCCTTTTGGACTTCTGTATCGTCAGTTCTTTCGTACTGAACCTACTTCTCTTCATCTTCCGTCTAACTGTGTAAATGAGACCCGACATTCAATATGTAGGTTTCATGATTAAGGTCAACTTCAGAGATCGATTCACTACTTTTTTTTTCTTCTTATGGTATTCGGAGAACTTCACTTCCCTCTATTCTTTTGGCTATGTGCAAAAGACATCGATCTTCAGTATATCTGTCTTCTTCAGAAATCTTCCTTTCTGGAAAAATCGAAAACGTTGAAGGATGTTTCGGAAAACAGAAACGTCAGTTTTAACTTTGAGGCTTCATGTGACCAATTCACTCTTTTTGCTCGTAAATGTCTTCGTCGGAAGCAATGCTCATTTGGTCCACATCTTCAAATTCTTTGTCAAATTGAAGATTTGGGGTAAAACAAGTATTACCAAAAGACCTATCAGAGTCCTCCACGTCTTTTTCCCTTTTTTTCCGGAATATTGACGAATTGGTGTTGCATGAAGCAAAGGCAAACAAGGTCACCTGTATCAGGCACCAAAGGAAAAAATACGATGGTTGAGAATAAGTTATTCCATATTTTTAAGCAATTTACACTGTTTTTTTTTATTGAAAATTAACTTTTAATTCAGATATTTGAAATTTTCAAAAAAAGGACCAAAAAAGGAGGAAAAGTTAAACGTTTTTTTATTTACAAGTGTAAATAAGCCTTTCATAAATTGAAAACATTTGATGGGACGCAGCTAGCCAGCATTACCAGAAACTTCCAGCGTTTGCACTTGAAACCTTTTAGAAGTTTTTTTTTGTTTCATGGAAGCACTACTTCGTCAAGCTATTTGACTTCTGCATCTCTACCTCAGGGCAATTGGAATACAACAACCGTCCGAAACCAGTATCGCTTATTTGCAACGTATGCATGGCCCATACTTTCAAATGGGGGGAGGGGCAGACTATGCAAGGTACGACTCGTTAACCACCTTGTCTGCAGGCTAGTGTTTAAACATTAGATCTGTCTTACCTGAAGACTAGGGAACAACCACCACCTTTTTAAAGTTCTTCCCCAATTTTGACACCCAGGATCTACCCCTTTGCACATGTTTTTTTAATTCTAGAAGCTGTTATAGTCTAGCCATTTTTTGCGAGTTATGAAAGTAGGTTTAGAGGTGCAAAAGGCTGAGAGCCGGAAGAAAAATGAAGTTTATGCACTGAACATGTTTTAAGTAATTACAAATTGAAGTTACAGGGCTGTATTAAAAGACAGGCAATAATGTGTTTGGAACAAAGAAAAAAAGATGTTTAATGATTTTAGATTTTAACAGGAAGATAAAATGCCCTAATATGCTTAATACAATATAGATTTTCTCTTGTGGATTGACTTGATTTTTAACGACCCACGAAACCCTGGGTCAGAGGTGTAAGATCGTGTGAACATGCGAATGCTGAACAAGCTTTCACGTTGAAAGGCTTATGCAGAGCCAGAAGTTACGATATTACAAGAATCATATGCTACAATACCTGAGCCGGCTCTATACACCAAACTCTTCTATTAGTTTGTGCTCCTTTTTCGCCAGGGGCCACAAAACTAGTTGCTTTTTCTTCAAGAACTTCTGTAGTTTCTCTCTTTTGCTTCTTTTGCCTATAAGCGTAAACAAAAATGAAACTTATGTATTTTCTATTTGTTACTTCTTTTGTCTTCAAATAATAATGATTCTATAGAAGAGTTTTACTATTAAGCAAATATTTAACTAAAATTGTCGCAGATTAATGAGCAAGCGTTCGATCCTATCGGTCTAGTCAGGTATTCGAGCGGTCCGATTTAGTATTTAACCATTTTGGTGCCTTGTATGTATTTCTCTCTTTTTTCTTTTTTTTCCTCTTTTTTTTCGTTTTTCTTACTAATCTTACCAAACGACTCTTTGAGCTATTTTAAACGATTACTATACATTCGGTGTTATTTGTTAATGTGTTCTTTAGCCAGGTTTATATTAATTTTCGTTTGAAACTATTTTGCGTTTTTGATGTTAAATTGTTGCAGCTTCTTTTTAATTTGGTGGCCTGGTTTGGTTGTTGTTTTTTTGTTGCTGTATGTTTTTTTGGTACTTATCGGTTAGTTGGAACACACACAAGAAGTGAATCTAGGTTAATACTAATGAAATGAAACAAAATACGATAAAAATATAATAGTTTATAAACAAGTTTGGGCTATACATTTGCACATTAGAGAGGAGGGGGTAAAGCATAGCATATATTAAATATGTAATCTAATGGATAATGTCATCATAGAGTATGGTCACAGAGCTCAGGGTACTGGCTTTCTACGATCTTTCAGTTCTACTCTAGCAGTGGCGGTTCTTGCCTATATTGCGTCCGATGCAAAATCTTGATTAGCACCCCCCTCCTGTTTCCCAAAAATTGTCAGATTAAATTTTAACAAATTTTTCATTTATTAACAAAATATGAACACAAAATATCAAAAAAAAAATATTAGAACTAATTAATATATGTCTACTTACTTTTATTTTCAGAGATTGTTAGTAGGATGCCTCGTCTGGATTTGCTTTAAGCTATAGGAATCTCCATGTTATTTGCTTGAAGCTATAGGAATCTCCATGTTATTTGCCGAGACAATGGATTTGGTTGCCTTATGTTCCTTGGTGTCTTTCCAGAGCATGTACTTATGGATTTGGGTGGATTATGTTCCCTCCCATGCTATTCTAAGGGCCTATATTCCCTCCCATGCTATGTTAAGGGCTTATGTTCCCTCCCATGCTATTATAAGGGTTTATGTTGGATGCCCTAGGAAAACATTTCTATGGAAGCTATACACCTTTTCAAAGAGAGTGAAAAAAAGGGTTAAAGTGATTAGCAATTACGAACGGGGATTCCCCGCTGTTTTTTTTTAAATCGAAAACTAGAGATTGTCAAATTGCGTATTAAGGAATGCTTTTGTAGGGAAAGCTGTCAATCACCCGTGTGTTATCCACAGTTCCATTTTTGAAGTCTGTGCTATCAAGAGCGGTTTCTGATGTTTTGGAGAATTGCCTTTAGCCAACAAGTTTAGAAATAAAAAATTTAACAAGAAATGGCTGAAAAGTGTTTTGGGGGAGATGGGATGATTGTGTTCTGTATAATACACAAGTGATGTTTGGACAGTGTTGTCAATTTAAAATAGTTAAGAAATAAAAAAATTTAACAAGAAATGGCTGAAAAGTGTTTTGGGGGGAGATGGGTTGATTGTGTACTGTATAATACACAAGTGATGTTTGGACAGTGTTGTCAATTTAAAATATACTTCGATGTGTTGTCAATTTAAAATAGTTAACAAAGAAAAACATTTAACAAGACATGCCTGAAAAGTTTTTTGGGGGGAGATGGGTTGATTGTGTACTGTATAATACACAAGTGATGTTTGGACAGTGTTGTCAATTTAAAATATACTTCGATGTGTTGGAAATTTTAAATAGTTAATAAATAAAAAAAATTTACGAGAAATGGCTGAAAAGTGTTTGGGGGGAGATGGGTTGATTGTGTACTGTATAATACACAAGTGATGTTTGGACAGTGTTGTCAATTTAAAATATACTTCGATGTGTTGTCAATTTAAAATAGTTAAGAAATAAAAAAATTTAAAAAGAAATGGCTGAAAAGTGTTTTGGGGGGAGATGGGTTGATTGTGTACTGTATAATACACAAGTAATGTTTGAACAGTGTTGTCAATTTAAAAAATACTTCGATGTGTTGCCAATTTAAAATAGTTAAGAAATAAAAAAAAATTTAACGAGAAATGGCTAAAAAGTGTTTTGGGGGGAGATGGGTTGATTGTGTACTGTATAATACACAAGTGATGTTTGGACAGTGCTGTCAATTTAAAATAGTTTAACGTTATACTATACGAGGAAGTTGATACTAAAGGGGTGTAGATGACAAGAAAAGAATTGTAATAACGGATAGCTTTACTTCTTCAATGTGTTCCATATAATACATAAGTGGTGGAGTGATGGGAGCGGGGTGTCTTATAGTACTTATAGTGTGATAGTGGAGGGGAGACTTGCTAGCGAAAAACCCATGTGGATGAGTTGAAATAAAATTTTTAACGAGAAATGTATGAAAATTGTTTTTGGGGGGATGGAGCGATGACAGATTGGATGTCTCAGACTAGTGATAGTGCTGTACTGTGGTTCGAATTGCTTGTGAAAAACCCAAATTAATGACATGAAATAAAATTTTTAACAAGAAATGTCTGAAAAGTATTTTTTGGGGGATGGGGCGATGACAGAGTGGATGTCTTAGACTAGTTATAGTGCTGTACTCTGGTATGAATTGCTTTCGAAAACCCGAATGAATTAGTTGAAAATAAAGTTTTAACAAGAAATGTCTGAAAAGTATTTTTTGGGGAATGGGGCGATGACAGAGTGGATGTCTTAGACTTGTTATAGTGCTGTACTCTGTCATGAATTGCTTTCGAAAACCCGTATGAATTATTTGAAAATAAATTTTTAACAATAAATGTCTTAAAAGTATTTTTTTGGGGGATGGGGCGATGACAGAGTGGATGTCTTAGACTAGTTATAGTGCTGTACTCTGGCTTGAATTGCTTTCGAAAACCCGGATGAATTAGTTGAAAATAAAGTTTTAAAAAGAAAAGTCTGAAAAGTATTTTTTGGAGGATGGGGCGATGACAGAGTGGATGTCTAAGACTAGTTATAATGCTGTACTCTGGCATGAATTGCTTTCGAAAACCCGGATGAATTAGTTGAAAATAAAGTTTTAACAATAAATGTCTGAAAAGTATTTTTTGGGGGATGGGGCGATGAAAGAGTGGATGTCTTAGACTAGTTATAGTGCTGTACTCTGGCATGAATTGCTTTCGAAAACCCGGATGAATTAGTTGAAAATAAAGTTTTAACAAGAAATGTCTGAAAAGTATTTTTGGGGGGGGGATGGAGCGATGACAGATTGGATGTCTCAGACTAGTGATATGCTGTACTGTGGTACGAATTGCTTGTGAAAAACCCAAATGAATGACTTGAAATAAAATTTTTAACAAGAAATATCTGAAAAGTATTATTGGGGGGATGGGAAGATGACAGAGTGAATGTCTTACACTAGTTATAGTGCGGTACTCTGGCATGAATTGCTTTCGAAAACCCGGATGAATTAGTTGAAAATAAAGTTTTAACAAGAAATGTCTGAAAAGTATTTTTTGGGGGGTGGGGCGATGACAGAGTGGATGTCAGACTAGTTGTAGTGCTGTACTCTGGCATGAATTGCTCTCGAAAACCTGGATGAATTAGTTGAAAATAAAGTTTTAACAAGAAATGTCTGTTTTTTTTTTTTTTTTTTTTTTTTTTTAACATGATTGGCTGAAATAAAAGCAGAACTCTTAAAATCACAACTCAAGGTCAGTAAATAATTCCTTTGTCTTTTTTTTGTTAAACACGATTGGCTGAAATAAAAGCGGAACTCTTAAAATCACAACTCAAGGTCAGTAGATAATTCCTTTGTTTTTTTTTGTTAAACACGATTGGCTGAAATAAAAGCGGAACTTTTAAAATCACAACAACTAAAGGTCCGTAAATAATTCCTTTTGTTTTTCGTTTTTTTTTGTTAAACACGAGCTATTATAGAAAATAAATTAAAAGTACCAAGTCAAATGATAGTTACAAAAATAAATAAAATAGTTTCAAAGCACCAAGTCACAAGATAGTTACGCTCTTGTAGAAAATAATTTCTAAATACAGAGTCCAATGATAGTTAAGCTAATGTATAAAAAAATATCAAAGTAACAATTCACATGATATTTACGCTATTTAAGAAAATAATTTTAAAGTACCAAGTCACATGATAGTTACGATATTATAGAAAATCATTTCAAAGTACCAAGTCACATGATAGTTACGCTTTTATAGAAAAAAATTTCAAAGTACCAAATCACAAGATAGTTACGCTATTGTAGAAAATAATTTCAAAGTACCAAGTCACATGATAGTTACGCTATTGTAAAAAATAAGTTCAAAGTACCAAGTCACATGATAGTTACGCTATTATAGAAAATAATTCCAAAGTACCAAGTCACATGTTAGTTACGTTATTGTAGAAAATAATTTCAAAGTAGCAAGTCACATGATAGTTACGCTTTTGTAGACAATAATTTCAAAGTACCAAGTCACATGATAGTTACGCTATTATAGAAAATTATATCAAAGTACCATGTCACATGATAGTTACGCTATTGTAGTACCAAGTCACATGATAGTTACAGTATTTTAGAAAATAATTTCAAAGTACCAAGTCACATGATAGTTACGCTACTGTAGAAAATAATTTCAAAATACCAAGTCACATGATAGTTACGCTATTGTAGAAAATAATTTCAAGTACTAAGTCACATGATAGTTACGCTATTGTAGAAAATAATTTCAAAGTACCAAATGACATGATAGTTATGCTATTGTAGAAAATAATTTCAAAATACCAAGTCACATGATAGTTACGCTTTTATAGAAAATAATATCAAAGAACAAAGTAACAGTATATTTAAGCTTGTATAGAAAATAATTTAATAGAAAAAAAAAAAATGATACATACGCTCGACTAGAAAATAATATCAAATTACCGAATCACATGATAGTTAAACTATTTTAGACAATAATTTCAAAGTACCAAGTCAAATGATAGTTAAGATATTATAGAAAGTAATATCAAATTACCAAGTCACAGTATAGTTACGATGTTGTAGAAAATAATTTCAAAGTACCAAAACACATGATAGTTACGCTATTATAGAAAATAATATCAAAGTACCAAGTCACATGATAGTTACGCTATTGTTGAAAATAATTTCAAAGTACCAAGTCACATGATAGTTACGCTATTATAGAAAATAATATCAAAGTACCCAGTCACATGATAGTTACGCTATTGTAGAAAATAATTTCAAAGTTCCAAGTAACATGATAGTTACGTTATTGTAGAAAATAATTTCATAGTACCAAGTCACATGATAATTACGCTATTGTATACAATAATTTCATAGTACCAATGCAAAAGATAGTTACGTTTTTATAGAAAATAATTTCAAAGAACCTAGTCACATGATAGTTACGCTATTGTAGAAAATAATTTCAAAGTGCCAATTAATTTTATAGATACTGGAATGTATAAAACAAATTCATAGTACAAAGTCACATTATAGTTACGCTATTGTAGAAAATAATTTCAAAGTACCAAGTCACATGATAGTTACGCTATTGTATAAAATAATTTCAAAGTACCATGTCACATGATAGTTACGCTATTGTATAAAATAATTTCAAAGTACCAAGTCACATGATAGTTACGCTATTGTAGAAAAGAATTTCAAAGTACCCAGTCACATGATAGTTACGCTATTGTAGAAAATAATTTCAAAGTTCCAAGTCACATGATAGTTACGCTATTGTAGAAAATAATTTCAAAGTACCGTGTCACATGATAGTTACGCTATTGTAGAAAATAATTTCAAAGTACCAAGTCACATGATAGCTAAGCTATTGTAGAAAATAATTTCAAAGTACCAAGTTACACGATAGGTACGCTATTGTATAAAATAATTTCAAAGTACCAAGTCAAATTATTGTTACTCTCATGTAGAAAATCATTACAAAGCACCAAGTCAAAGGATCGCTAAACTGTTGTATACAATAATATCAAAGTACCAAGAAATTTAATTACGGGGTTACGTGCGCGCACGTAACCCCGTCTAAATTTTTTTTTTCATAATTAACTGAATGAAATTTCTTGGTACTTTGAAATTATTTTCTACAATAGCGTAACTATCATGTGACTTGGTACTTTGGAATTATTTTCTACAATAACGTAACTATCATGTTACTTGGTACTTTGAAATTATTTTCTACAATAGCGTAACTATCATGTGACTTGGTATTTTGAATTGATTTTCTGTCCTCACGAAAATATCTTGGTACTTGTAAATTTTATAACACTTTCCACCACAGCTTAGCTATCATGAGAACTTTCAATTGGGTATTATTTTATCTAGAATCGTATATTAAAGTTTACATTTCAATAAGTTTCAATTATATGCGTTATAGGAACTTTAATATGACTTTTTAGTTTGAAATTATTTCCTACAACAGAGTAAATATAATGTGACTTGGTACTTTGAAATTATTTTCTATAATAACGTAACTATCATGTGACTTGGTACTTTGAAATTATTTTCTACAATAGCATAACTATCATGTGACTTGGTACTTTGATATTATTTTCTATAATAGCTTAACTATCATGTGACTTGGTACTTTTAAATTATTTTCTACAATAGTATAACTATCATGTGTCATGGTAATATTATATAATCTTATAAAAAATAGATACTTTCCTGTAACTATGTAATTTTAAATTATTTTCTAAAAAAGATATTCTCTAATGTGACTTGTACATGTGTTATTATTTTATATAATATAGTAACTATCATGCGACTTGGTACTTTGAAATTATTTTCTATAATAGCGTAACTATCATGTGACTTGGTACTTTTAAATTATTTTCTACAAAAGCGGAACTATTATGTGACTTGGTACTTTTAAATTATTTTCTACAATAGCGTAACTAACATGTGATATGGTACTGTGAACTTATTTTCTACAATAGCGTAACTATCATGTGACTTGGTACTTTGAAATTATTTTCTACAATAGCGTAACTATCATGTGACTTGGTATTTTTAAATTATTTTCTACAATAGCGTAACTATCATGTGAATTGGTACTTTGAAATTATTTTTTACAAAACCGTAACTATCATGTGACTTGGTACTTTGAAATTATTTTCTATAATAGCGTAACTATCATGTGACTTGGTACTTTGAAATTATTTTATACAATAGCGTAACTATCTTGTGACATGGTACTTTGAAATTATTTTCTACAATAGCGTAACTATCATATGACTTGGTACTTTGAAATTATTTTCTACAAAAGCGTAACTATCATGTGATTTGGTACTTTGAAATTATTTTATACAATAGCGTAACTATCATTTGACTTGGTACTTTGAAAGTATTTTCTATAATAGCGTAACTATCATGTGACACGGTACTTTGAAATTATTTTCTACAATAGCGTAACTATCGTGTGACTTGGTACTTTGAAATTATTTTCTACAAAAGCGTAACTATCATGTGACTTGGTACTTTGAAATTATTTTCTACAATAGCGTAACTATCATGTGACTTGGTACTTTGAAATTATATTATACAATAATGTAACTAACTTGTGACATGGTACTTCGAAATTATTTTCTACAAAAGCGTAACTATCACGCGACATGGTGCTTTCAATTTATTTTGTAAAATAGTGTAACATAAAAGTGAAATGGGACTATGAAATTATATTACATAAAATCGAAACTATCATGTGAGTGCGTAATTCGACATGATATTCAATAATAACGTAACTATCATGTGACTTGGTACTTTGAAATTATTTTCTAAAATAGCGTAACTATCATGTGACTTGGCACTTTCACATTATTTTCTATAATAGCGTAAATATCATGTGAATTGGTACTTTGAAATTATTTTCTAAGATACCGTAACTATAATGTGACTTGATACATTGAAATTATTTTCTATAATAGCGTAACTATCATGTGACTTTGTATTTTGAAATTGTTTTCTAAAGTAACGTAACTATGATGTGACTTGGTACTTTGAAATTATTTTCTATAATAGCGTAACTATCATGCGACTTGGTACTTTGAAACTATTTTCTATAATAGCGTAACTATCATGTGACTTGGTACTTTGAAATTATTTTCTACAATAGCTCGTGTTTAACAAAAAAAAACAAAAAACAATAGGAATTATTTACTGACCTTTAGTTGTTGTGATTTTAAAAGTTCCGCTTTTATTTCAGCCAATCGTGTTTAACAAAAAAAAAACAAAGGAATTATTTACTGACCTTTATTTGTGATTTTAAGAGTTCCGCTTTTATTTCAGCCAATCGTGTTTAACAAAAAAAAAGGAATTATTTACTGACCTTGAGTTGTTATTTTAAGAGTTCCGCTTTTATTTCAGCCAATCGTGTTAAAAAAAAAAAAAAACCCAGACATTTCTTGTTAAAACTTTATCTTCAACTAATTCATCCGGGTTTTCGAGAGCAATTTATGCCAGAGTACAGCACTATAGCTAGTCTAAGACATCCACTCTGTCATCGCCCCACCCCCCAAAAAATACTTTTAAGACATTTCTTGCTAAAACTTTATTTTCAAAGATCTAATAAAAGTTTCCTAAAGCAATTCTTGGCAGAGTAAAGAACTATAACTAGTCTTATACATCCACTCTATCATCGCCCCATCCCCCCAAAAAATACTTTTCAGACATTTCTTGTTAAAACTTTATTTTCAACTAATTCATCCTGGTTTCCGAAAGCAATTAATGCCATAGTACAGTACTATAACTAGTCTAAGACATCCACTCTGTCATCGTCCCATCCCCCAAAAAATACTTTTCAGAAATTTCTTGTTAAAACTTTATTTTCAACTAATTCATCCGGGTTTTCGAAAGCAATTCATGCCAGAGTACAGCACTATAACTAGTCTAAGACATCCACTCTGTCATCGCCCCATCCCCCCAAAAATACTTTTCAGACATTTCTTGTTAATAATTTTATTTCAAGTCATTCATTTGCGTTTTTCACAAGCAATTCGTACCACATTACAGCACTATCACTAGTCTGAGACATCCAATCTGTCATCGTTCCATCCCCCCCCCCAAAAAAAAAATACTTTTTCAGACATTTCTTTTTAAAACTTTATTTTCAACTAATTAATCCGGGTTTTCGAAAGCAATTAAATCCAGAGTACAGCACTATAACTAGTCTAAGACATCTACTCTGGCATCGCCCCATCCCCCAAAAAATACATTTCAGAAATTTCTTGTTAAAACTTTATTTTCAAATAATTCATTAGGGTTTTCGAAAGCAATTCATGCCAGAGTATAGCACTCTAACTAGTCTAAGACATCCACTCCGTCATCGCCCCATTCCCCAAAAAATACTTTTCAGACATTTCTTGTTAAAACTTTATTTTCAACTAATTCATTCGGGTTTTCGAAAGCAATTCATACCAGAGTACAGCACTATAACTAGTCTAAGACATCCACTCTGTCATCGCCCCATCCCCCAAAAAATACTTTTCAGACATTTCTTGTTAAAAATTTTATTTCAAGTCATTAATTTGGGTTTTTCAGAAGCAATTCGAATCACAGTACAGCACTATCACTAGTTTAAGACATCCAATCTGTCATCGCTCCATCCCCCCAAAAACAATTTTCAGACATTCCTCGTTAAAAATTTTATTTCAACTAATCCACATGGGTTTTTCGATAGAAACTCCCCCCTCTACTGTCAAAATATAAGTACTAAAAAACACCCCAGTCCCATCACTCCACCGCTTATGTATTATATGGAACACATTGAAGAAATAAAGCTATCCGTTATTACAATTCTTTTCTTGTCATCTACACCCCTTTAGTATCAACTTCTTCGTATAGTATAACGTTAAACTATTTAAATTGACAACACTGTCCAAACATCACTTGTGTATTATACAGTAAACAATCAACCCATCTCCCTCAAAATACTTTTCAGCCATTTCTTGTTAAAATTTTTTATTTATTAACTATTTTAAATTGACAACACATCGAAGTATATTTTAAATTGACAACACTGTCCAAACATCACTTGTGTATTATGAAGTACACAATCAACCTATCTCCCCCCAAAACACTTTTCAGCCATTTCTCGTAAATTTTTTTTATTTCTTAACTATTTTAAATTCCCAACACATCGAATTATATTTTAAATTGAAAACACTGTCCAAACATCACTTTTGTATTATACAGTACACAATCAACCCATCTCCCCCCAAAACACTTTTCAGCTATTTCTTGTTAAATTTTTTTATTTCTTAACTATTTTAAATTGAAAACACATCGAAGTATATTTTAAATTGACAACACTGTCCAAACATCACTTGTGTATTATACAGTACACAATTAACCCATCTCCCCCCAAAACACTTTTCAGCCATTTCTCGTTAAATTTTTTTTATTTCTTAACTATTTTAAATTGACAACACATCGAAGTATATTTTAAATTGATAACACTGTCCAAACATCACTTGTGTATTATACAGTACACAATCAACCCATCTCCCCCTAAAAGACTTCAGCCATTTCTTGTTAAATTTTTTTATTTGTAATCTATTTTAAATTGACAAAACAACGAAGTATATTTTAAATTGACAACACTGTCCAAACGTCACTTATGTATTATACACTACACAATCAACTCATCTCCCCCCAACACACTTTTCAGCTATCTCTCGTTAAATTTTTATATTTCTTAACTATTTACATTGAAAACGGTTCAAAATATATTCTAAATTGACCAAACTGTTCAAACATCGGTTGTGTATTCTACAGTATATAATCAACCCATATCCCCCCAAGCACCATTTAAGCCATTTCTTGTACAAATTTTTATTTCTTAACTATTTTTAAATTGACAGCACCTTTAAGTGAATTTTAAATTGATAACACTGTCCAAACTTCACTTGTGTATTATACAGTACACAATCGACCAATCTCCCCCTAAAATACTTTTCAGGCATTTCTCGTTAAATCTTTTTGTTCTAAAACTACTTTAAATTGACAAAAGATCGAAGTACATGTTAAATTGACAACACTGTCCAAACATCACTTGTGTATTATACAGTTCACAATCAACGCATCTCCCCCCCAAAACACTTTTCAGCCATTTCTCGTTAAATTTTTTTATTTCTTAACTATTTTAAATTGACAACACATCTAAGTGTATTTTAAATTGATAACACTGTCCAAACATCGCTTGTGTATTATACAGTACACAATCTACCCATCTCCCCCAAAACACTTTTCAGCCATTTATTGTTAAATTTTTTATTTCTTAACTATTTTAAATTGACAACACATCGAAGTATATTTTAAATTGACAACACTGTCCAAACATCACTTGTGTATTATACAGTACACAATCAACCCATCCCCCCAAAAAACACTTTTCAGGCATTTCTTGTAAAAATTTTTTATTTCTTAACTATTTTAAATTGACAACACTGTCCAAACATCACTTGAGTATTATACAGTACACAATCATCCCATCTCCCCCCAAACACTTTTCAGCCATTTCTTGTTAAATTTTTATTGTTTCTAAACTATTGTTGGCTAAAGGCAATTCTCCAAAACAAATCAGAAACCGCTCTTGATAACAAAGACTTTAAAAATGGAACTGTGGATAACACACGGGTGATTGACAGCTTTCCCTGCAAAAGCATTCCTTAATACACAATTTGACAATCTCTAGTTCTTGATTTAAAAAAAAACAGCGGGGAATCCCCGTTCGTAATTGCTAATCACTTTAACCCTTTTTTTCACTCTCTTTGAAAAGGTGTATAGCTTCCATAGAAATGTTTTCCTAGGGCATCCAACATAAACCCTTATAATAGCATGGGAGGGAACATAAGCCCTTAAAATAGCATGGGAGGGAACATAGGCCCTTATAATAGCATGGGAGGGAACATAATCCACCCAAATCCATAAGTATATGCTCTGGAAAGACACCAAGGAACATAAGGCAAGCAAATCCATTGTCTCGGCAAATAACATGGAGATTCATATAGCTTCAAGCAAATAACATGGAGATCTTGATTTTAAAAAAAACAGCGGGGAATCCCCGTTCGTAATTGCTAATCACTTTAACCCTTTTTTTCACTCTCTTTGAAAAGGTGTATAGCTTCCATAGAAATGTTTTCCTAGGGCATCCAACATAAACCCTTATAATAGCATGGGAGGGAACATAAGCCCTTAAAATAGCATGGGAGGGAACATAGGCCCTTATAATAGCATGGGAGGGAACATAATCCACCCAAATCCATAAGTATATGCTCTGGAAAGACACCAAGGAACATAAGGCAAGCAAATCCATTGTCTCGGCAAATAACATGGAGATTCATATAGCTTCAAGCAAATAACATGGAGATTCCTATAGCTTCAAGCAAATCCAGACGAGGCATCCTACTATTGTTTATGAGGATATGGGAAAACGGAAAATTTCAGATTCAATTTGCTTATACGTACTGCCAACCATGCCGCCTAATTTATTTCAATAAAAATAAAATTTCGAAAATTACAAAATGATTATAACCTTTAGACTATTTATTTGAAATTTTGCACCCCCTTAACATTTTTGTGCCCCCCCCACCCCATAGAATTGCCACTGCCCGCTAGCAATGACTAAAAAGTAGCAAGACAAAAGAGGACACGCCAGTTCTACCTGTGCAAATTTCTTAATTGACTAAGGTAGGGTGGACTGTAAGTTTTCAGGAATGGCGATTCCAATGGTGTACGTTTCGATTCGACCTGGCACCATTTTCGAGGGGTTTCAGACTATTTTTTAAAATTCCCATAAACTTGCTTTTACAACACACTTTTATTATTAAAGACTAATCAAAATAACAGTTAAACAGTTTGGAATATTTTTAGAAAAACGATTTTTGAAGTTACTGAAGGTGTCTTAGGGAAAAAAGTTAGGATTGCAGCTAGGAATATTAGTGAAAAAGCTTTATGTTTAATAGAGAGAAGGGGCTTGTACAAGAATTATCTGAGTGATAAATCATTTAAAAACAAAAGGAATGCAAAGAAAGTGAAAAAATATTAAAATATGAACTAAGGAGGTGTGAAGTGGAGGCCATGGATAAAATTGCCGAGGATCTGAAAGATGCAGCTAGTCGGCATGATAGTAAAATTATATATTGTACTGGCATGTTAATAAATTGAGAGGGAGTAGTCAATCCGGACTTGTCCCAGTTAAAGATAGGAACGGGGCCACAATTAGCGATAAGGAGAGTTAGAGAGATGGGCGGAACATTTTGAGAATGTGCTACATCGAGATAGAGTTGCAGGAAATGATATAGAGGAAAAGAAAAAGTTTATGATACCTTGGATGTGAAGGAAGATTTGTTTTGCGAGGAAGAATTAGTGAAAGTACTAAAAGGATTAAAAATTAATAAGGCTCCAGGTGCTGATAGTGTGGTAACTGAGTTTCTTAAATATGGGGGCTCTGATGTTAGAAATAAGTTACTGAAGATTATGAATATGATTTTTGAAAAAGGGAAAGTACCTAACGATTTTGGGAAAACCTTAATTAAGCCACTATATAAGAAAGGTGATAAGAATGAGTGTGGTGATTATCGCGGCATTAGTCTGGTCTCTGTAGGTAGAAAACAACTTAGTAACATGATACTTTTAAGACTGAGAGATGCAGTAGACAAGGTTTATTAATCTTGCTAATTTTGTCTAAATCTTAATTAATCTTTGTCTAATCTTGCCTTTTTGACAGCCAGCCTAGAAGGTCTACCCGTAACAGGTTGAGTGGGATTATTTACTGGTTTTTTTAATATAATTAGTTAAATCATTTCGAATTAAATTAGTATATAAACAATTAAACGAATATTCCCCAAAATCCCTATTTAAATAAATATTACTATTTATTTTTATATTATTTACCGTGTGACTGTGGCCACTTTTATGTTGGTAGAACCCATCAAAATTTGGAAAACGCCAACAACAATACAAAGATGACATTACTAAAGCTTTAAATTCTAATAGTAAAAATATTTCTTTTGATTCTGTTTTAAGCAGTCATATCTATGATAACCCTCGCCATAAAATACATTTTAAAAACTTGCCTTATTAGCAATGATTTAGGCATAAAACAGGTTGTTCAAGAGGCAATTGAAATTAAGATCAAAATAATTAATAATATTTCTTTAAATAGGGATTTGGGGGAATATTCGCTTAATACCTAATATACAAAATTAATTAGAAATGATTTAGCTAATTGTATTAAAAACCAGTAAATAATTCCGCTCAACCTGTTACGGATAGACCTTCTAGGCTGGCCTGCAAAAAGGCAAGATTAGTTTTAAGAGCTTGACTGTGAGCATTTTTTTTTTATTTCATTTGAATGAACTGTCTTTTTTTTACTTCGCTTGGTGTACCGGCCCTGGTTGAACTTCCTTGAAGTAATGATGCTAGGGCTGTTTTCAAAATAAGAAAAAAAAATTCAGATTTAATTATTGAATTTTATTGTGAGTTTCTTTTATATTGGTGTTTTCTTCGTTTGTTTTGCTAAGGACAACTCTTGGATACAGGGTCGAAGTATCTATTTAAAGTTGGGTTCCACTGTCATAAATAAATTTCCCTATTGTTATACTTATTGTTTATAATTGGGATGGAGGAGCGTGCGTAGCTGTGTCGGCCCCAGGTGACTTGGTGCTGTGGTGAGTTGATTGTAATGTTAAAATCAAGGAAAATTCATAAATCTGAGCCATGTTAGTAAAAGGCCAGGTATTACTCCGAAACTAACAAGATTACAGCCAATCAGAGGCCTACAATCCCTGTACGAACAAGACCACATCCTCTTTCTAGGCCAATCAGGGAATCGGAACCTGTCGGTGACACACCAGAAAATGTTGTGTATGACTCAAAATAGAATAATAATTATTCTACTGATTACGAGCTAAGAGATGACAATAGCTACAATATCAAGAGAGAACATAGTGAACTATTTTAAGAAACAGATTCAAAATGTCGAAAGTTGCTCATTGATATTAATAATGTATCATAATATATTTTTTGTATTAATATTCTACATGACTCTATTTTATTAAAAATATACTATGCATTACATTGTTATGTGTTCATTATTTTTAGAGAAGGCTAGCATATCAAACGTTTAGAATGTCTATTAAAACATCGGAGATTTAAGAAAAGGAATTTGCATACATCTAGTGTCAGACACATGGGATAACATTGACAAAATCTAAGTATCAGAGTGAACTAATTTTTTCGATCAACATCTTTGTCAGATACATTGGATAAGATTGACTAAATCTAAGTACCAAATTAAACTAGTTCTTTATCAACATCCTTTTGTTGGATGCGTCACACAGCATTTTAAAAATTTTTGTATTATAGTGATTAGATACGATATAAACTTACCTTTGTCTAATACGTCGGAAGACATTCATAAAATCTAACCATCAGCTTGGATAAATTCCATATTGTTATTTTTTGTATGATATGTATGATAATATTGTGAAAATATATATATCGTTGAGAACAAGTTTTTTATCAATGTCTTTTTGACAGATACGTTTGATAACACTGACCAAATCTAAGTATCATTTGGACAGATATATCATTTGACATATACGTTTGATAGTGTCAGAGTGAATAAATTTTATATCTTTGTCTTTTGTCCGATATGATTCATAAAACTGAGAAAATCTAGGCATCAGAGTGAATAAATTCTTTATCAAAGTCTTTTGACAGATACGTTTGATAACACTGACCAAATCTAAGTATCACAGTGAATAAATTCTACATCAACTTCTTTGTCAGATACATCAGATAACATTCACATAATCTAAGTATCAGAGTGAATAAATTCTTTATCAACATAATTTGTCAGATATACTTGATAAAATTGATATTATCTAAGTATCAGAGTGAATAGATTCTTTATCAATGGCTTTTGACAAATACATTTGATAACACTGACATAATTTAACTATTAAATTGAACAAATTCTTTATTAACATTCTTTATCGATATCATTTGTCGGATACGTCGAATAACATTGACATAATCTATGTATTAGAATGAATAGATTCTTTATCATCACCCGTTGTTGGATAAGTCATTTTGAAAAAATTATAAGTAAGTAAAAAACTTTCTTGAATTCACCTCTTGGATACACAATACAGAAATTTCATTCAAGAAATTATGAAAAAATTGTAAGTAAGTATCAAACTCATTCTTGAATTCGTGTCCTGGTTACAAAATATAGAAATTTTAATCAAGAGATTATAGTGAAGTTTTAATGAAGTACCAATAGGCAGAAATTTCACTCAAGAAATTCTGAAAAAATTGTAATTACGTTACACAGTCTTTCTTACATATGTACCATAAATGCAAAATACAGGAACTTCATTCAATAAATTCTGAAAAATTGTGAGTAGGTATCAAACTCTGTCTTGAATTGACCTCTTGGATACACAATACAGAAATTTCGTTCATGAAATTATGAAAAAATTGTAATTAAGAACCCAAATGCAGAAATTTCATTCAAGAAATTATGAAAAAATTGTAAGTAATAAAATCTTTCTTGAATTCACCTCTTGGATACACAATACACATTTCATACATGAAATTATGAAAAAATAGTAAGTAACTAAAAAACTCTTTCTTGAATTCACCCCTTGAATGCACAATACAGACATTTCATTCCAGAAATTTACGTTTAATTCCATAAATTATGAAAAAAATTCAAGAAACTGACAGAATATTTCTTGGGTTTTTCTTTTAATTTCGCAAGAGAGGAATTTCATTCTAAAAGATATGGAAATAATGTACGTAAGACTCAAGATTCAGAAATTTCATTCAAAAGACTATGCAAAAATTTTTAGTAAGTAACAAATTCTTTCTTGAATTCCCTTCTAGGATACACAATACAGACATTTCATTCATGAAATTATGAAAAAATTGTAAAGTAGCTAACAATCTCTTTCTTGAATTCACCTCTTGAATACACAATACAGACATTTCATTCACGAAACTATGGAAAAATTGTAAGTAAGTACCAAACTCTTTCTTGAATTCATCTCTTGAATACACAATACAGAAATTTCATTCATGAAATTATAAAAAATTGTAAGTAAGAATCAAAATGCAGAAACTTCGATACACAATACGGAAATTTCATTCAAGAAATTATGAAAAAATTGTAAGTAGGTAACAAACTTTATTGAATTCACCTCCTGAATACACAATGCAGAAATTTCTTTCCAGAAATTATGAAGAAATTGTAAGTAACAAGCTTGTTCGTGAATTCACCTCTTAGATACACAATATGGAAATTTCATTCAAGAAATTATGAAAAATTGTAAGTAAGTAACAAACTTTCTTGAATTCGCCTCCTGGATACACAATACATAAAATTACATTCAAGAAATTATGAAAACATTGTAAGTAAGTAACAAACTCCTTCTTGAATTCACCTCTTGGATACACATTATGTGGTAAAGCTTCCTAATATTAGTTAATTATTAAATTAGTAAAAATATATATGACGCAAATATAAAGTTTTCAAAATACCACTTTTTAAGATAAGGATACAAATCGTGGAATGTGTGGGCTTGGAGGGAACTTGATCAATAACCAATTTCCTGGCTAACTGTGTCAATTTACCGAAAGAACGTGTTTAGGTTTTTCATAAATATACCATGATTTTTTAGACTAAAGGCAGACTTTTTGACTTGCCGGGTGAACCTCTGCCCGTTTGTTTTATCATTGGAAATACTTTTGACTTTGTCGTATAGTCGTAAGTGTCTAAGCAACTTATTTATATTTTATTGTTGTTTTATTGAGACTTGTGGGCTACTTGGGACAGCCAGTCCCAGTAGCCAGAATATATCTGATTTTATTATATGGTAAATGAATAAAAGTATTGTATTTTAGACGAACTCTCTACGATCTATTTTTAGCCTCTCGAACATACTCAGTCGGTACGCCTCATTAGTTCGGTCATAGCCTAAGGCACGCTACCAAAGTTTAATTACCTTAGGGCCAGAGTTTATCTCCCCTATAAAGGGAGAATAAAGGCATCTACGACTACAACCCCCAAATACCTCAAATAACAATTCATAACAACTGGTGGTCGCTAGAAAAACTGGGTCGAGAAGGCTAGATAAAAATAGTAGATTGATATAAAACATCTTTACCAGAAGAAAAAATGACGTCCCTATCAACAATACAGGAATTTTCAAAAATTATACAAGAATATGCTGGGTATTCAGATGTAGATGAATTTGTCGAAAAATTCAAAATTTTCGATGAACTAACAGAATGGTTTGAAAATAAGATCAAAGAACAATGCGTTGCAACCATATTAAAGGGACGTACCCTTGAATATTTTGAAGCAATTAAGGAAAAAGAGCGCAAGGACATTAGTACGATAACTTAATCTTTTAGAATAAGATTGATTTAGACAAGCATCTACGAGAGTCTTAGAGCAGAGGTAGTGAGATTCGATACCTCAACTATTATCAGTAACTATGCAGACACAATTTGTAGA